>NW_020251574.1:0-1622 GCF_003255815.1 Theropithecus gelada | reverse complement strand
GTGTAGAGGGAAATTTATAGCACTAAATGCCCACAAGAGAAAGCAGGAAAGATCTAAAATTGACACCCTAACATCACAATTAAAAGAACTAGAGAAGCAAGAGTAAACACATTCAAAAGCTAGCAGAAGGCAAGAAATAACGAAGATCAGAGCAGAACTGAAGGAGATAGAGACACAAAAAGCTTTCCAAAAAAATCAATGAATCCAGGAGCTGGTTTTTTGAAAAGATCAACAAAATTGATAGACTGCTAGCAAGATTAATAAAGAAGAAAAGAGAGAAGAATCAAATAGACGCAATAAAAAATGAAAAAGGGGATATCACCACCAACCCCACAGAAATACAAACTACCATCAGAGAATACTATAAACACCGCTATGCAAATAAACTAGAAAATCTAGAAGAAATGGATAATTTCCTGGACACTTACACTCTCCCAAGACTAAACCAGGAAGAAGTTGAATCCCTGAATAGACCAAGAGCAGGCTCTGAAATTGAGGCAATAATTAATAGCCTACCAATCAAAAAAAAATCCAGGACCAGACGGATTCACAGCTGAATTCTACCAGAGGGACAAGGAGGAGTTGGTACCATTCCTTCTGAAACTATTCCAATCAATAGAAAAAGAGGGAATCCTCCCTAACTCATTTTATGAGGCCATCATCATCCTGATACCAAAGCCTGACAGAGATACAACAAAAAAAGAGAATTTTAGACCAATATCCCTGATGAACATCGATGCAAAAATCCTCAATAAAATACTGGAAAACTGAATCCAGCAGCACATCAAAAAGCTTATCCACCATGATCAAGTGGGCTTCATCCCTGGGGTGCAAGGCTGGTTCAACATACGCAAATCAATAAACGTAATCCAGCATATAAACAGAACCAAAGACACAAACCACATGATTATCTCAATAGATGCAGAAAAGGCCTTTGACAAAATTCAACAGCCCTTCATGCTAAAAACTCTCAATAAATTCGGTATTGATGGAACTTATCTCAAAATAGTAAGAGCTATTTATGACAAACCCACAGCCAATATCATACTGAATGGGCAAAAACTGGAAGCATTCCCTTTGAAAACTGGCACAAGACAGGGATGCCCTCTCTCACCACTCCTATTCAACATAGTGTTGGAAGTTCTGGCTAGGGCAATCAGGCAAGAGAAAGAAATCAAGGGTATTCACTTAGGAAAAGAAGTCAGATTGTCCCTGTTTGCAGATGACATGATTGTATATTTAGAAAACCCCATCATCTCAGTCCAAAATCTCCTTAAGCTGATAAGCAACTTCAGCAAAGTCTCAGGATACAAAATCAATGTGCAAAAATCACAAGCATTCTTATACACCAGTAACAGACAGACAGAGAGCCAAATCATGAATGAACTCCCATTCACAATAGCTTCAAAGAGAATAAAATACCTAGGAATCCAACTTACAAGGGATGCAAAGGACCTCTTCAAGGAGAACTACAAACCACTGCTCAGTGAAATAAAAGAGGACACAAACAAATGGAAGAACATACCATGCTCATGGATAGGAAGAATCAATATTGTGAAAATGGCCATACTGCCCAAGGTAATTTATAGATTCAATGCCATCCCCATTAAGCTACCAATGAC
>NW_020251573.1:1378-1622 GCF_003255815.1 Theropithecus gelada | reverse complement strand
TGTCTTATTGATAATAGCCATTTTAGCATGGGTGAAGTAACAGCTTACTGTGTTTTTAATTTTTTTTTTTTTTTTTTTGACATGGAGTTTAGCTCTTGTTGCCCAGGCTGGAGTGCAATGGTATGATCTTGGCTCACTGCAACCTCCGCCTCCTGGGTTCAAGCAATTCTCCTTCCTCAGTCTCCCAAGTAACTGGGATTTTTTTTTTTTTTTTTTTTTTTTTTTTTTTTTTTTTTTTTTTTTT
>NW_020251573.1:0-1278 GCF_003255815.1 Theropithecus gelada | reverse complement strand
GTTTTTTTTTTTTTTTTTTTTTTTTTTTTTTTTTTTTTTTTGGTATTTTTAGTAGCGATAGGGTTTTGGCATGTTGGTCAGACTAATCTCGAACTCCTGACCTCAGGTAATCCACCTGCCTCAGACTCCCAAAATGCTAGGATTATAGGCATGAGCCACCACACTGGGCATGTGTTTTTTAATTTTTAATTTTTATGGATACATAGTAGGTGTATATACTTATAGGGTGCATGAGATATTTGATACTGGCATTCAATGTGCAGTAATCACATCCGGGTAAGTAGAGTACCCGTCAACTCAAGCATTTATCCTTTCTTTGTGTTACAAACAATCCAATTATACTCTTAGTTATTCTAAAATGTACAGTAAATTATTGTTGACTGTAGTCACCCTTTTGTGCTATCAAATACTAGATCTTATTCATTCTATTTATATATTTTTACCATCCCCACTTCTCTCCCTCCCAATCCCTTCATAGTTACTGGTGATTAACATTCCACTCTTTATCCCCATGGGTTCAATTGTTTTAATTTTTAGCTCCACACATGAGTGAGGACATGTCTTCCTGCGTCTTGCGTATTTCACTTAACATAATGTCCTCGGTTCCATCCATGTTGTTGCAAATGACAGGATCTCATTATTTTTTATGACTGAATAGTACTCCATCATGTATATGTACCGCATTTACTTTATTCATTCATCTGGTGATGGATACTTAGGTTGCTTTCAAATCTTGGCTATTGTGAATAGTGCTGTAAGAAACATGGGAGTGGAGCAATCTCTTTGATATACTACTTTCCTTTCTTCTGGGTATACACCTACTAGTGGGATTGCTGGATCATATGGTAGTTCTATTTTTGTTTTTTGGTTTTTTTTTTAGGAAACTCCGTCCTGTTTTCCATAGAGACTGTACTGATTGACATTCCAACCAACAGTATACAGGGATTCCTTTTTCTCCACATCCTCACCAGCATTTGTTATTGCCTGTCTTTTGGATAAAAGCTTTTTTAACTGGGGTGAGATGATATCTCATTGTAGTTTTTATTTGCCTTTCTCTGGTAATGAGTGATGTTGAAAACCTGTTCATTTGCTTGTTTGGCATTTTTAAAAACCCACAATGAGCAGTTACTTCACACATGTTAAAATGGCTGTTGTCAATAAGACAAAAGAAGACATTTGTATGTCTTCTTTGGAGAAATGTCTATTCAGATCTTTTGCCCATTTTAAATCGGATTATTAGATTTTTTCCTATTGAGTTGTTTGAGCTTCTTAAATATA
>NW_020251572.1:0-1623 GCF_003255815.1 Theropithecus gelada | reverse complement strand
TTTCCTCCTGCTGCCCCAAATTACCGCTCTCCTTGAGCAGCCCCTGAAGGTGGAGACCAGGCACCTGCTGGAGCAGGAATTCTTCCTTCACTGGCTTCTGTTGGGGCACCAGTATCCTGCAGCTGTGGCATCCACAGGGAGTAAGGCCAGCCACGGAGATCCTTTCATGTCACCAAGCTGCAGGGGAGGAAAAGTGACATCAGACAGATTAACAGGAGAAAACCCATTTTAATGATATGTCCACAAATGGGAGTCCCACACGAAGATGAAACTGGGGGAAGGGGCCAGATGGCAGAGGCATCTGTGTCATCCTGAGCTGCAGGAAGATACAGGGGCGTGGGGCTGCTGCAGGCTGGTGTGGACCAGCTGTAGCAGGGGAGTTGCCTGGTGAATGAAGGTGCTCGTCATGCGGACATGCGTCTCTCCGGTGATCAGAGTTGCCTGGAGCCGCTCTCCTCCCGACATAGCGACCTTTATGACTGGAAATGTCTTTCATTTCTCTCCCAGACGGGCAGCTGGGCAGAGCCACCCCTGTGTCTGCAGTTTCTCAAAATAATCAATATGCCCAAGGCATGTTTGGGGTGGCATATTCTGCCCCCTCCAGCCATGTTTTGGGGTGGTGTGGTGTGTCCTGAGCCCCAACGCAGGTGTCAGGGCTGTGGAGGGGACGTCACAAGGGGCCCTCGAGGGGCCTCTATAGGCCTTGGAGATGGAATCAGCTCCCCACAAGGCCTCAGGACAGACCTGGCTGGGGAGTGCAGGGAGGCGTCCCTGGTGTGAGGACAATATGGGGCTGCCTCTTCCAGCCTCTCTGAGGGTTCTCAGAGAAAAATGAAGTTTTCTTTTGTAAGAGAAACTTATCTCTGCTTTCCCTGGTTTCTCAGATGCCACCATGCCAGATTTTGGGGTAGTGGTATGTCCTGACCCCAGTCAGTGGCCGGCCCACCTGCCTCCATGCCACGGGCTCTCTGGGGAGGCCACTGCTGTGTCCCCACTGTGAGCTCGATTTGAGCTGCCTGTGGGACCTGAGAACCCCCAATGGGTGGCACTGGCAGACTTGAGGTGCCCAGGTGAGGCTGGTGCAGCCCCTCTGCCCTGCCAGCCTGGGCACAGGCACCTGGGCATTGTGACTCCTACCCTCCTACCAGCCCAGATGCGGGGCCTGAGCCAGCAGGGCTCCCACCCAGCCCAGGGTGTATCCCCCTGCCAGGGGCGCTGCACTGGACAGGAAGGACCCACCTGTTTCCCTGCCCAGTACCAGCTGCCAGGCCCCCCGTGGCTCAGGGCGCCTGTGAGGAGGGGTGGGGGCTCTAATAGCTCGCCTGCTGCTCCGAGGTGTCAGGCAGGGTGGGGATGGCACCTGGGGAAGCCTGGGCTGAGGGGGCAGGCTGCCCCTCCTGCAGGAGAAGTGCCATGTTTCACTGGGTCCTTTGGAGAGGGCAGGGAAGCTCCCGCTCGCCTGTACTGCACCATTTCCTGTGATCTTAGCAATGACTTCCTGGCTCCATTTTCTCCACCAGCCTGAACACGTAAGCCAGACCTGCAGCTTTCTCTTCCACGGCCTCCTGGCCTCAGGGTCCACCTGGCTGGTGCCCACCGGCCGGACCGGGACCTGGTTGTTTG
>NW_020251571.1:0-1623 GCF_003255815.1 Theropithecus gelada | reverse complement strand
TTTCCTCCTGCTGCCCCAAATTACCGCTCTCCTTGAGCAGCCCCTGAAGGTGGAGACCAGGCACCTGCTGGAGCAGGAATTCTTCCTTCACTGGCTTCTGTTGGGGCACCAGTATCCTGCAGCTGTGGCATCCACAGGGAGTAAGGCCAGCCACGGAGATCCTTTCATGTCACCAAGCTGCAGGGGAGGAAAAGTGACATCAGACAGATTAACAGGAGAAAACCCATTTTAATGATATGTCCACAAATGGGAGTCCCACACGAAGATGAAACTGGGGGAAGGGGCCAGATGGCAGAGGCATCTGTGTCATCCTGAGCTGCAGGAAGATACAGGGGCGTGGGGCTGCTGCAGGCTGGTGTGGACCAGCTGTAGCAGGGGAGTTGCCTGGTGAATGAAGGTGCTCGTCATGCGGACATGCGTCTCTCCGGTGATCAGAGTTGCCTGGAGCCGCTCTCCTCCCGACATAGCGACCTTTATGACTGGAAATGTCTTTCATTTCTCTCCCAGACGGGCAGCTGGGCAGAGCCACCCCTGTGTCTGCAGTTTCTCAAAATAATCAATATGCCCAAGGCATGTTTGGGGTGGCATATTCTGCCCCCTCCAGCCATGTTTTGGGGTGGTGTGGTGTGTCCTGAGCCCCAACGCAGGTGTCAGGGCTGTGGAGGGGACGTCACAAGGGGGCCTCAATGGGCCTCTACAGGCCTTGGAGATGGAATCAGCTCCCCACAAGGCCTCAGGACAGACCTGGCTGGGGAGTGCAGGGAGGCGTCCCTGGTGTGAGGACAATATGGGGCTGCCTCTTCCAGCCGCTCTGAGGGCTCTCAGAGAAAAATGAAGCTTTCTTTTGTAAGAGAAACTTATCTCTGCTTTCCCTGGTTTCTCAGATGCCACCATGCCAGATTTTCGGGTAGTGGTATGTCCTGACCCCAGTCAGTGGCCGGCCCACCTGCCTCCATGCCACGGACTCTCTGGGGAGGCCACTGCTGTGTCCCCACTGTGAGCTCGATTTGAGCTACCTGTGGGACCTGAGAACCCCCAATGGGTGGCACTGGCAGACTTGAGGTGCCCAGCTGAGGCTGGTGCAGCCCCTCTGCCCTGCCAGCCCGGGCACAGGCACCTGGGCATTGCGACTCCTACCCTCCTACCAGCCCAGATGCGGGGCCTGAGCCAGCAGGGCTCCCACCCAGCCCAGGGTGTATCCCCCTGCCAGGGGCGCTGCACTGGACAGGAAGGACCCACCTGTTTCCCTGCCCAGTACCAGCTGCCAGGCCCCCCGTGGCTCAGGGCGCCTGTGAGGAGGGGTGGGGGCTCTAATAGCTCGCCTGCTGCTCCGAGGTGTCAGGCAGGGTGGGGATGGCACCTGGGGAAGCCTGGGCTGAGGGGGCAGGCTGCCCCTCCTGCAGGAGAAGTGCCATGTTTCACTGGGTCCTTTGGAGAGGGCAGGGAAGCTCCCGCTCGCCTGTACTGCACCATTTCCTGTGATCTTAGCAATGACTTCCTGGCTCCATTTTCTCCACCAGCCTGAACACGTAAGCCAGACCTGCAGCTTTCTCTTCCACGGCCTCCTGGCCTCAGGGTCCACCTGGCTGGTGCCCACCGGCCGGACCGGGACCTGGTTGTTTG
>NW_020251570.1:0-1623 GCF_003255815.1 Theropithecus gelada | reverse complement strand
TATAGACTAATGAAACAGAACAGAGACCTCAGAAATCACACCACACATCTACATCCATATGATCTTCAACAAACCTGACAAAAACAAGCAATAGGGAAATAATCTCCTATTCAATAAATAGTGCTGGGAAAATTCACTAGACATATGCAGAAAATTGAAACTGGAACCTTTCCTTAAACCTTAAACTTAAGACTTAAAACCTCAAACATAAGACTTAAATGTCAAGCCCCAAACCATAAAAACCCTAGAAGAAAACCTAGGCAATACCATTCAGGACATAGGCATGAGCAAAGACCTCATGATGAAAATGCAACAAGCAACTGTAACTGAAGCCAAGATTGACAAATGAGATCTAATTAAACTAAAGAGCTTCTGCACAACAAAAGAAACTATCATCAGGGTGAATAGGCAAACAACAGAATAGGAGAAAAGTTTTGCAATCTACCAATCTGACAAAGGTCTAGTTTTGCAATCTACCCATCTGACAAAGGTCTAATATCCAGAATTTACAAGGAAATTAAACAATTTACAAGAGGAAAACAAACAACCCAATAAAAAAAATGGGCGAAGGACATGAACAGACACTTCTCCAAAGAAAACATTTACATGGCCAACAAACATATTTAAAAAAGCTCAACGTCACTGATTATTTGAGAAACGCAAATCAAAACTACAATGAGATACTATCTCACACCAGTCAGGATGGCGATTATTAAGAAATAAAGAAACAGTAGAAGCTGACCAGGCTGTGGAGAAATAGGAATGCTTTTATATTGTAGGTGGGCATGTAAATTGGTTCAATCATTATGGAAGACAGTATGACGATTCCTCAAGGATCTAAAACCAGAAATACTGTTTGACCCAGCAATCCCATTACTGGATATATACCCAAAAGACTATAAATTATTCTACTATAAAGACATATGCACATATGCATTTACTGCAGCACTATCTACAATAGCAAAGGCATGGAACTAGTCCAAATCCCCATCAATGATAGACTGGATAAACAAAATGTAGAACGTATACATCATGGAATACTATGCAGCCATAAAAGGAATGAGATCATGCCCTTTTCAGGGACATGGATGAAGTTGGAAGCCATTATCCTTAGCAAACTAAAACAGGAACAGAAAACCAAACACCACATGTTTTCACTCCTAAGTGGAAGTTGAACAGTGAGAACACATGGACACAGGAAGCAGAAAAGCACACACCAGGGCCTGTTGGGCTGTGGGGGGTAAGGGGAGGGAACTTAGAGAATGGGTCAATAGGTACAGCAAACCACCATGGCACATGTATACCTATTTAACAAACCTGTACATTCTGCACTTGTATCCTGGAACTTAAAGTAAAATAAAATAACATAGAAAAATTTTATGATTCAATTTGTACTCAAGAAAATAAAAGCCCGAGCTGACATTTAGTAACAAGTATTAATGTTTTCCCTTGAAACAATCTCTCTCTCTCTCTTTCTCTCTCTCTAGCTCTCCTTTTTTATTAAAGAGAAGTCATAGTAAGAACAATTTGTATGAAAAATAAATTTTAGGCTTATGGCTGGCTTGTGATATGGCTTGACCCTGTGTCCTCACCCAAATCTCATCTCGAATTGTAATCCCTCCT
>NW_020251569.1:0-1623 GCF_003255815.1 Theropithecus gelada | reverse complement strand
GTCTGGCCGACATAGTGAAAAGCCATCTCTACTAAAAATACAAACCACTGGCTTGGTGTGGTGGTGTGTGCCCATAATCCCTGCTACTCAGGAGGCTGAGGCAGAATTGCATGAACCCGGGAGGTGGAGGTTGCAGTGAGCCAAGATCACACCATTGCACTCCTGTCCAGGCGACACTGCAAGACTCTGTGTCAAAAAACAAAAAACAAAAATCAGAACAATTTAAGATTTACTTAAGACTTTGATTTTTAAAAAATAATCTTCAGGGAATAAAAACTTCATTGAATTATAATTAGAAAATACAGTTTAAAACTGTAACAATGGACTATGCTAAACTGAAGAAAGAACATCAAACCTAACAGACAGATATTTCAAATTAACTCAGTCAGATAAAAGTGACCAATATCTTTGGGAAGTATAGGATTATGTAAAACAATTGAAACAGTGGATTGTGGATATTCCTGAGGGAGAAAATTAGTAAAAATTTTTAGAAGACCAAATTGATGAAATAATTGAGGAAACTATCCCTAGTCTTGCTACAGATTTTCACATGCAGATAAAAGAAGTTCAGAAAACTCCATGACAAGACACTGAAAAACAGACATAACCAAGATCTACAGTCTTCAGTCTCTCTAAAGTAAATAGGAAGAAAAACATTCTAAAATTCACAAAAAAGTGTCTAATAATTTATCTGAAATTCTATTAAACTAACAATGCACTTCTCAACATAAACTTATAAGATAGAAAAGACTGAACTCTCAGTTTCAGACTACTTAAAGAAAAAATAAAGGAAAAAAATTCTACGTCAATAATTCATTTTGTCTCCTGCTAAACCAAGCTTCATAAATGAAGGAGAAATAAAGTATTTCTAAGGTAAGAAAATGCTAAGAATATTTATTTACACTAGACCAGAACTACAAGAAATGCTCAAGGGAGTCCTAAATATGGAAGCCATAGGTCAATACTCACCATCATAAACAACACAAAATTATAAAATTCACTCATAAAACTATTATACAATTAAGGCTACAAAGCCACTAGTTAATAATTAACATGACAACAGGATCCAAACCTCACATATCACTACTAAGTTTGGATATAAATAAGTTAAATTCTTCACCTAAAATATATACCTTGGTAGAAAGAATAAAAAAGAGTTTTGAAATTTATGCTGCTGACATGAAACTCCCTTAATTGGTAAAAACACAGATTCAAGATCAAGAGGGTGAAAAAAGATATTTCATGCAAATGGAAACCAAAAGCAAGCAAGAGTAGCTATGCTTATATCATATAAAACAAACTTTCAGTAAACACCAGTAATTAAAGACAAAGAAAGTCATTACATAATGATAAAATGATTGATTAAAAATACCAATTGTAAATATATTTGCGCTTTACACCAGAAAGCCCATGTTCATAAAACAAATACTATTAGACCTAAGGAAGAACATAGATAACAATACAATTGTGATGGACTTCAATGACCATCTGACAATCCTAGAAAAATCATTGAGAAAGAAAATCAACAAGGAAACACTAGACTTTAATTGGACTCTAGACCAAATAAACTTAAAATATATTAACAGAACATTCAATTCTGATGACTGCAGAATATACATTATT
>NW_020251568.1:0-1624 GCF_003255815.1 Theropithecus gelada | reverse complement strand
ACAGTTCTTGTGGAATTGGAAAAGTGATATTTGGAAGCCCCTAGAGGGTTATGATAAAAAAGGAAATATCCTCAGATGAAATCTGGAAAGAAGCTTTCTGAGAAACTGCTCTGTGATGTGTGACTTCCACTCACAGAGTTTCATCTTTATTTCGTGGATGTCTTTTCTAGCCTTATTTGTGTGGAATATGAGAACAGATATTTCGGATCCCTTTGAAGACTGTAGGGCCAAAGGAAATATCCTCTGATAACAAAGAGAAAGAAGCTTTCTGAGAAACTTCTTTGTGTTCTGTGAAATCATCTCACAGAGTTACAGCTTTCCCGTCAAGAAGGCTATTTTCGCTAAGACAGTTCTTGTGGAATTGGCAAAGTGATATTTGGAAGCCCCTAGAGGTCTATGGTGAAAAAGGAAATATCCTCAGATGAAATCTGGAAAGAAGCTTTCTGAGAAACTGCTTAGTGTTCTGTTAATTCATATCACAGAGTTACATCTGTATTTCGTGGATCTCTATTCTACCCTTCTTTCTGTGGAATCTGAGAACAGATATTTCGGATCCCTTTGAACAGTATAGGGCCAAAGGAAATATCCCCAGATAACAAAGAGAAGGAAGCTTCCACAGAAACTTCCTTGTGTTCTGTGAAATCATCTCATAGAGTTTCAGCTTTCCCCTCAAGAAGCCGTTCGCTATGACAGTTCTTGTGGAATTGGCAAAGTGATATTTGGAAGCCCCTAGAGGGCTATGCTGAAAAAGGAAATATCCACAGACGAAATCTGGAAAGAAGCTTTCTGAGAAACTGCTCTGTGATGTGTGACTTCCACTCACAGAGCTACATCGGTATTTCGTGGAGCTCTTTGCTAGCCTTATTTCTGTGGAATCTGAGAACAGATATTTCGGATGCCTTTGAAGACTATAGGGCCAAAGTAAATATCCTCCGATAACAAAGAGAAAGAAGCTTTCTGAGAAACTTTTTGTGTTCTGTGAAATCATCTCACAGAGTTACAGCTTTCCCCTCAAGAACCCTTTCGCTAAGACAGTTCTTGTGGAACTGGCAAAGTGATATTTGGAAGCCCATAGAAGGCTATGCTGAAAAAGGAAATATCCTCATATGAAATCTGGAAAGCAGCTTTCTGAGAAACTGCTAAGTGTTCTGTTAATTCATCTCACAGGGTTTCAACTGTATTTCGTAAATCTCTTTGATCGCCTTGTTTCTGTGGAATCTGAGAACAGATATTTCGTATCCCTTTGAAGAGTATAGATCCAAAGGAAATATCCTCCGATAAAAAATAGAAAGAAGCTTTCCGAGAAACTTCTTTGTGTTCTGTGAAATCATCTCAGAGAGTTACAGCTTTCCCCTCAAGAAGCCTTTCGCTAAGACAGTTCTTGTGGAATTGGCAAATTGATATTTGGAAGCCCCTACAGGGGTATGGTGAAAAAGGAAATATCCTCAGATGAAATCTGGAAAGAAGCTTTCTGAGACAACTCTTAGTGTTCTGTTAATTCATCTGACAGAGTTACATCTGTATTTCATGGCTCTCTTTGCTAGCCTTATTTCTGTGGAATCTGAGAACAGATATATCGGATCCCTTTGAAGGATATAGGGAGGAAGGAAATATACTCCCATAA
>NW_020251567.1:0-1625 GCF_003255815.1 Theropithecus gelada | reverse complement strand
CACCTCCCCATCCACTTATTCTCAGGGGTGGAGGACCTAGGACCTGAGATAAAGAAATTAAGGTAACAACACTAAGGGGAAACAACACAAATTTTCACCTTCGTAGTTTTTGTCAGTTAATTGTGGTATATTCATACGATGGAATTCCCTTTTTTTTTTTTTTTTTTGCAGTGGAAATGTATGGGGTATTCTTAGGGATACTATCCATTTTTAAGAAAAGTCCATTACCAAGATATAACTAATTACATAAAGTTAAATATCATATGATATTTATAAAGCGTACTATACATATATACAAGTTTAGAAAACCAATCTACTGCGAATGAACTGTTGTGAAGTGATGAAAGCACGTATTGAATACTGAGATCTAGAAACAGTACCCTGTAGTTCTACAGGTCTTATATGTATTTCATTGTGCTGAAGACACCAAATATGAAATGCTGTATAATGTATGATTCCATTTGTAGAACATCCTTAAAAGTGGAAAACTACACATACAGAAAAGCAATCAGTCATTTCCAGGTCAGTGGGTTGTGAGAAGTGTTTAACTACAAATGTGTGTTATTTGTTATGCAATTTTGCCCCTCTTTATTTTGAAATGTAACATACATAGAGAGAACTTCACAATATGTGTGTATTGTTTAATAAGTGATCATCAAAGGCACCTCTACGGAAACACCCCCATGTCACCGAGGAGAACACCACCAGCATTCCCCAAAGCTCCTGGGGTGTCTCTGCCTCATCTCAGCCTCATTCCTCCTTCAAGAGGAAACCAACACATTTACTTTTGTGATCATCCTTTCCTCTGTTTTCTCTATGTTTTTCTGTCCTATGTCCTACATTACATTCTTTTAATAGTACAGTTTGCCTGCAGAGGACATGTTCCTAAATATAGAAAACCACACAGTCTCAGCCCCAAAGCTCCTTAAGCTGATCAACAACTTCAGCAAAGTCTCAGGATACCAAATCAATGTGAAAAATTGCTAACATTCCTATACGCCAACAACAGTCAAGCGGAAAGCCAAATCAGGAACACAGTCCCATTCATAATTGCCACACACACACAAGATACCCAGGAATACGCCGCACCAGGGAGGTGAAAGATCTCTACAAGAAGAACTACAAAACAGTGCTCAAGGAAATCAGAGATGTCACAAACAAATTTAAAAACATTTCTGCTCATGAATAGGAAGAATCAATATCATTAAAGTGGCCATACTGCCCAAAGCAATTTGCAGATTCAATTCGATTCCCGTTAGGTTACCTTTGGTATTCTTCACAGTACAAGAAAACCTATTTTAAAATTCATATGGAACTGAAAAAGAGCCTGAATGGCCAAGGCAATCCTAAGCGTAAAAGAACAAAGATGGAGGCATCACGGTATGCGACTTCAAACTACACCGCAGGCCCGCAGTAACCAAAACAGCATGGTACTGGTACAAAAACAGACATGGAGACCAATGGAAAACAACAGAGGATCCAGAAATGAGGCCCCACACCTACAACTATCTGGTCTTTGACAAACCTAATGAAAGCAAGGAATGGGGAAAGGATTCCCTATTCAGGAAATGGTGCTGGGATAACTGGCTAGCCATACACGGAAGATTGCAACTGGACCCCTTTCT
>NW_020251566.1:0-7923 GCF_003255815.1 Theropithecus gelada | reverse complement strand
TTTTTTTTTTTTTTTTTTTTGAGGCGGAGTCTTCACTCTGTCGCCCAGGCTGGAGTGCAGTGGCACCATCTCGGCTCACTGCAAGCTCCGCCTCCCGGGTTCACGCCATTCTCCTGCCTCAGCCTCCCGAGTAGCTGGGACTACAGGCGCCCGCCACCTCGCCCGGCTAGTTTTCTGTATTTTAGTAGAGACGGGGTTTCACCGTGTTAGCCAGGATGGTCTCGATCTCCTGACCTCGTGATCCGCCTGCCTCAGCCTCCCAAAGTGCAGGGATTACAGGTGTGAGCCACCGCGCCCGGCCAAAGACATTCTTAAGAAAATAAAATGTCAAAAGAAACTACCATCAGAGTGAACAGGCAACCTACAGAATGGGAGAAAATTTTTGCAATCTACTCATCTGACAAAGGGCTAATATCCAGAACCTACAAAGAACTCAAACAAATTTACAAGAAAAAAACAAGCAACCCCATCAAAAAGTGGGCAAAGGATATGAACAGACATTTCTCAAAAGAAGACATTCATACAGCCAACAGACACATGAACAAATGCTCATCATCACTGGCCGTCAGAGAAATGCAAATCAAAACCACAATGAGATACCATCTCACACCAGTTAGAATGGCGATCATTAAAAAGTCAGGAAACAACAGGTGCTGGAGAAGATATGGAGAAACAGGAACACTTTTACACTGTTGGTGGGATTGTAAACTAGTTCAACCATTATGGAAAACAGTATGGCGATTCCTCAAGGATCTAGAACTAGATGTACCATATGACCCAGCCATCCCATTACTGGGTATATACCCAAAGGATTATAAATCATGCTGCTATAAAGACACATGCACACGTATGTTTATTGCGGCACTATTCACAATAGCAAAGACTTGGAATCAACCCAAATGTCCATCAGTGACATACTGGAGTAAGAAAATGTGGCACATATACACCATGGAATACTATGCAGCCATAAAGAAGGATGAGTTTGTGTCCTTTGTAGGGATATGGATGCAGCTGGAAACCATCATTCTTAGCAAACTGTCACAAGAACAGAAAACCAAACACCGCATGTTCTCACTCATAGGTGGGAACTGAACAATGAGATCACTTGGACTCGGGAAGGGGAACATCATACACCGGGGCCTATCATGGGGAGGGGGGAGGGGGGAGGGATTGCATTGGGAGTTATACCTGATGTAAATGACAAGTTGATGGGTGCTGATGAGTTGATGGCTGCAGCACACCAACATGGCACAAGTATACATATGTAACAAACCTGCACATTATGCACATGCACCCTAGAACTCAAAGTATAATAAAAAAAAAAAAAGAATGAACAAAATTGAATTAGGTATTTTATATTGGCAAATATATAAAAAAAAAAAAAAAGAGAGAAGAAAATGTCAAGCTATAGACTAAAAAAATCACAAGGGCTGGGGGCAGTGCCTCACACCTGTAATCCCAGAACTCTGAGATGCCTACGCAGAGGGATCATGAGGTCAGGAGATTGAGACCATCCTGGCTAACACGGTGAAACCCCGTCTCTACTAAAAATACGAAAAATTAGCTGGGCGTGCTC
The DNA here is from genome assembly GCF_003255815.1 of Theropithecus gelada. Classification (NCBI taxonomy): domain Eukaryota; kingdom Metazoa; phylum Chordata; class Mammalia; order Primates; family Cercopithecidae; genus Theropithecus; species Theropithecus gelada. Next base: position 6,347 of record NW_020251566.1, on the reverse strand, counting down.
GCGGATGCCTGTAGTTCCAATTACTCAGGAGGCTGACGCAGGAGAATGGCGTGAATCCAGGAGTCGAAGCTTGCAGTGAGCCGAGATTGCCCCTCTGCACTCCAGCCTGGGCGACAGAGCAATACTCCATCTCAAAAAAAAAAAAAAAAGAAAAAGGGAAAAGAAAAAGAATCACAATACATTTATCTATCAATGAAAGGACTTGTATCTATAATATACAACAAACTCCGACAAACAAATGTAACATGGCAAAATCTCATTTTACAACAAGATAGACAAAAGATTTTTAAATAGATTTCACAAAGGAAGAGTTACAAATGATAATTAAACACAAGGAAAAGTTATCAACATTATTAGTAATCATGAAATAATCATTAAAAACCCAATGGGATAACATGCATAACTGCCAGTAGCTAAGAATTTAAAAAGAGTTATGATGAAGATATGGAGAGACCAGAGCACTCTTACTTTGTTAGTGGGAGTATGAAAAGGTAAAACTACCCTTGGTAATAATTTGTTAATTTTCTGTAAAGATTAATATACACATATTGTATGGTCCAGCAGTTCTACTCCCAATACTTATCCACAAGAAGTGAAAATAAATAATTTGATTGTTCCTGTGTAAAAACTGATCTCAAAGCTTAGTGGATTAAAACAATAGCTATTTACTGCCTCAGGATTATCTGGGTTGATAGGGAACTGGACTCATCTCTCTGGATATTTTGCTTCATGTGGCTGGAGTTGCAGACATCTGAAATGTGACTGGGTTGGAAAGTACAAGAGGATAGCTTACACGGTTGCAGGTTGGTGCTGGCTGTCAGCTGGGAGCCCAGTGAGGCCTATCAGCCGGAGTGCCTTGGTTCTCTTCTGTGTGGCCTCTACACATAGCTCAGGCTTCTCAAAGCATAGAGGTTGGGTTCCAAGAAGAATCATTCCAAAAGACCAAGGTGGAAGCTGTAGATCTCTTTTCACAAGTTACACGGCATCAGTTCTGCCAAATTCTATTGATCAAAACCAGCCACAGGGCCAGTTCAGATTCAAGAGTATGAAACAAAGATGCCACATCTCAATAAGAAGAGTGACAATAATTTTATGGCAATCTTTTCCCTATGACATGCAAAAAGATTTCTAAAACAATGTTTACAGCCACTTCATGATAGCCAAACTATTGACAATGACTTGACTGTCCATCCACAGATGAATGAATAAAGAAACCTGGGTATACTTCTACAATTGAATACCTCATTTGAATTATTCAATGAATATTTAATTGAATACAAAGAAGTATACTACTAATATTCACAATAACATGTGTGAATCTCACAGATATTAAGTTGAACAAAAAAAAGCCAGGCATAAAAGAGTACACATTGGATGATTCCATTTTTAAAAATTCAAGAGTAGGCAAAACTAAAAATCAGAACAGCAATTTCCTCTGGAGAAGAGAATGAATGGAAAAGAGCATGGATTTTCTGAAAAAAATGAAAATGTTCTCTTGATTAGCTATTTACATTTTCAAAACTCACTGAACTGTACACTTAAGATATGTACATCTCACTGTAAATTTTACATCTATGTAAAACATAAAAAAAGAAAAAATATTTTTTACAGTTTTCACAGCTATCCTTTTTGTTCTTCTGAATAGCTTTACGGGGAAAAAAGCTGACATTAGTATTTTCATTTAAATAAATAGCAAATTGCTTACAATCCTACAGAAAGTTTGTGGCAGCAGAATGACTTAAATTCTGATAAAAGAAGTATCCATGGATGACTGAAGGAACCATTTTTTTCTAAGTATTGCTTCAATTGAAGTAATGATTTTAATTTCAAACCATCACAGAAAGCTGACTAGATATAGTTCAATATGAAACTTTCACAACTTTCATTTATTACGGAGAACTATCTTTTATATAGCAACATTGTGACAGATACTAGCTTGTGGTCTATTTCTAATATGTGAGTCATTACTATATTTCTCTGTTCTATGACATAATCCCTGGTCATAGCATTCATCAGTCTGGCCTCAAATTTAAATTAGAAAAAAAATCCCAAAACTCTTTCCAAGGGACATTCTGTTCCAAATGAAATGACTCCCAGTCTGATTTACTAATGCTGAGTGTTTTGGAAACTGAAATGATTCAAAATAAAAGATTTTGTTAAAGCAATTTGGTCAATTTACCCTCCAGAGGAAATCATGCTTTAAAATCCAAAGTGACTAGTAAGAAACTCATGGTCGAACATTAGCCAGAATTTCTAGGATTTTTTGACTTTTGGCTTGGCATTACAACATCATTTTTGTCAGTGTGAGCAATTCCTTAATTCCCAATTCTTATAAAAAGAACATTTTAAATGTGCATGAAAGCAGTTATTCACTGAGAATTCATAATCAGACTTAATGAAAATTTGATGGCAAAATATCAACTATAAGACACGTTCTATTCTCAATTTTTATTAATCTTTGTTTTGTTGATGTGGTGATGGGGCTTGTGGTGGTGCTGCTGTGCCTGTGTGTTTGTCCTTTAAGTTCACGAATATTGTTTTGCATCCTTATCAAATGTTAGGTCTTTGCTAGTTTTTCTTTCTTTCTTTCTTTTTCTTTTTGTTTTTTACTTATGAATCCTGGTTTATTCATGTGACAGGTGGTAAGAAGATGCCACACATAACTTTGACTTCACATTCCTGTTGATCAAAGTCTCTCACAACCTTTTAAAACAAAGCTGGCAGTAAAATTCAACATATTGCATAACTAACCAATGTTACATATTGCTCAGAAAACTCTACACTCTCAACAGGAAATTCCAGGAATGAAAAGATTTCTGTTTCATTATCAGAAAGGTGCCCTTTTCTAGTAACTACAATAGGTATGGTAAATTATTCCTAGATTGTTAATTTATCTGAAAGTGACTTAAGAACAAACTTAAAACTTCTGAGGTAGGTCTAACATCATGAATTCTCTTTCATCTGAAATAATACTTTTAAATGTGCATCAGAAACTCTTCAAAGGTTTTTCAAGCAGTGACAAGGAAGGAAAACAGATGGTTTTGACTGTCCAGGAAGTACATAAATCACAGATATACAAATACATTACAATTATTACTGTTAAAACAGCAATGATGAGGTTCTACTATATAGTAAATAATAATTGAACATATTGTGAAGTTATGCAAAAGTTAATACTCTGCTAAACAAATATAAGTTGTGACATTAATAGTGATCAGAAACAATATTTCAAATGAGCATTCTTAAGGACAATATTAGAAATCCAGTTTACATAAAGGACTTTTGTAGTATCATAGAAATACCTTCTCCAAGTTATTTAAAATACGTGATGTTAAAAAGTGTTTTGCTCACTTAGCCCAGAACAAATTTCTGAAGAAAACAATGAAGACTTCCTGTTTCTGATAAACTCAAGGCTTTCAGAAACATTTAAAATTTACATTCTCATCTTTTTTTTTTTCCCCATGTATCAACTTTTTTTGTCAACAAAAACTTTTCTGAGGTCTGCACAGTTGTACAATAGATAGCTTGCCGCCCCATCCACACAGAAGGTGGGAAAGAAAAACCCAGCTATGATTATTTGGAATTTAGCTTGGTATAGACCCAGTCAGGGTTCACTGATTTGCTCCTCCAACAGATATTACCTGAAATGGGCAGCAAGGAAAATTAGATAGTTGGCCAAAGGAAAGAAAACATTCCTGACATTTTATAGCAAAAGTGAAGCGACTTTGAAGCAGTGTTATTTCCTGAATGCTGCTGCTGCTTCATTGGACTGCCAGCCCCCTTTAGAAGGAGACAGGCAAACTGCATTTACATTGCAACATAAACCAGAGAGTTACTACCTTGTTTCTTTTCTTTTGCATACAAGTAACTCTATCCTCCACTGAAACTCTTATTGCCTTCCTTATACTGATACCCTCCATATGCTTAACCTGATAACAACGTGCTCACATCCTTAGTTACTGCAATTGTATAGCATTTCTTAAAGGTAATATAAAGAAAGTGGATATTTAAAAAATATAGTCCTTAGAATAACATTTGAAAAGCCCTATGTCAAATACTAAATCACATAATTAAATTTTTCTCTGGTTTGTTGGAAAAGATCAATTTAGAATGACATGCACACAGTGTTAACATTCATCACAGTATAACATAATCAGAATTTCCCCTTGTCATTTACATCTTACAATCTCAAAGTCATAGAAACTATGTTATTTGGTCAATACTTTAGTTGTATAATTGTATTTCTTTTAATATAAAATGTCTTTCTGGGTTCTGAACATTCTTCTGAAAGTTTGGATTCCAAAGAAGGAAAATATTAATATCATTCAAACTTTCTCTAAGAATAACCAGGAAATAATTTTCCATGTAGGAGACAACCAATTCAACATTGTAAAGTTTAGAAAAACAGAGGAGTTAACAACAGTAAACAGCCCCATCCTTTCCTCTTTAAGTCCTACTTGTAAGTTAAAAAACACCGTAAAATTAAAAACAAAAATGGTATTATCAACATTCATCAGCAAGTATTCACAGATTGCTCGCTGCAACACTAAGAAATTATGGGAGGTTATGTGAGAAATGCAGGACATCATCACTGACTTTAAGGAGTTTATAGTTGACTTGAGGAAGACAAAGGCAAAATTAAGGAAGAATTAAACTCTGCCTCATGAGGTAGTTATTACAAGTACACTAGATGTTCAAAGAGCAAAGGTGGAAGCAATACCCTACAAATGACCTTGTCAGAATAAGCCTTTTCAAAGAAGAAAGGACTTTGAATCTACCTGGAAGACAGTGAGGGATTTAGAAAGCAGAGCATGGTTTCAGGTGGGATAACGTGGAAGCCTCTAGGACCCTTGATATTACTGCAATCTCAAACACAGGAGTGGAAGGATTGAGGATCTCAACAGCTTAAAATATGGTTGTTGGGAAACACAATAAAATAGTTAGCCATATTATGGAGAGCCGCTGGGGGTTATTTGCCAGCAACTGTGAAGAAAGTGGTTTGTAATCTGGAAACTATTAAAAATTACTGGGGCAGATTCTCTGGTGCTTGACTGTCAGTGCTGGATTTTCTACTACTGAACTCATACTCTACTTACTTTGCCTAGCTGCAAAATGGGAAGAAAATTTCTCTTCTCTAAGAATCAATGTGAGCCTCAAGCAATAATGAACATGAAAGTGTTTTGGAAGGCAAAAATCATTTATACTGTGTTAGTTTATATTACATTATACCGTGGTAGAACGACTAAAATAGGATTGCTTTAGACAGACAGTTAAGCCTTCAGGCTATCAGGATGCTGATATCATTGGATGAATTATTTTATTTTAGTCGGGAACGAAAATAACAGAGTTTTTCTCTGCCACCTGGATACAGTGCAGGTAAGACAAATGGCTTTTGTTTAAACTGATGATAAAGAAGCAACTACTGTTAAAGTGCTGTGTCTTCAGTAGTTCTTGGTGCTGTCATACTCAACCTCAGAGGACCTTTGGACCATTCACGTTTGTACAAAACGAACATCCAAGATGCCTATATAGGAGCCAGACATGGGCAGTGGGCCAGAGTGATTTCCAAGGGAAGCCAGTTTAAGTGACACATTGCTGCCTGATTAGGTTGGGCAACCCAACAGCCCACTTCTAGTGGGAACTTTCTATCACCAACTGCTCAGCTAAAGAAGTATTGTTTTTCTCCTTGTGTTCCATAAACAAGCTACAGTGAATTGATTCAGAGTGCAAACCAGGTGAGATATATACATTTATAAGACCATCAGGAGGAACTTTCAATCTTGTCTCATGATCCATCTCAGATTTCACCATTTGGTACCAAAAACAAATTCATATGTTCACTTATGTTTAAAATAGTTTATTTAGAACTAACCTAAACACACACACACACACACACACACACACACACACACAGTTTAAAAGTCAATAACCTATGTAATCAAACTGTTTTTTTTTTTTTTTTTTAAGCAAAGTCTTATCCTATGGATTATTCCCTGTGGTTAAGTTGAATTTAATTGCCCAAGATTTTTGAAGTCTTATCACTTCACCAAGGCTTAACTTTTGTCTTTAGATACACTCTAATCTCTAAAATGTCAATAGACTAAATCTGCAGGCTGTTTTCTACCGATCACCACTCCCCAGAAAAATGAAGAATTCCATTTGCCGAGTCAGGTATGATGCTGATGATGGCAGGAAGCTGTGAGGACTTCTCATGTAGTTTCCCACAGAGTAAGGCCCATACCACCCAACCTTACTCAGCCAGTGAATTTCTGAAGTTTCCTTCCAGAATAAAAGTTGTAAAGGTCTATGACACCTCTTTCTTGCTCACCAGTGGAGGTGATGGATGG
>NW_020251565.1:0-1625 GCF_003255815.1 Theropithecus gelada | reverse complement strand
CACCTCCCCATCCACTTATTCTCAGGGGTGGAGGACCTAGGACCTGAGATAAAGAAATTAAGGTAACAACACTAAGGGGAAACAACACAAATTTTCACCTTCGTAGTTTTTGTCAGTTAATTGTGGTATATTCATACGATGGAATTCCCTTTTTTTTTTTTTTTTTTGCAGTGGAAATGTATGGGGTATTCTTAGGGATACTATCCATTTTTAAGAAAAGTCCATTACCAAGATATAACTAATTACATAAAGTTAAATATCATATGATATTTATAAAGCGTACTATACATATATACAAGTTTAGAAAACCAATCTACTGCGAATGAACTGTTGTGAAGTGATGAAAGCACGTATTGAATACTGAGATCTAGAAACAGTACCCTGTAGTTCTACAGGTCTTATATGTATTTCATTGTGCTGAAGACACCAAATATGAAATGCTGTATAATGTATGATTCCATTTGTAGAACATCCTTAAAAGTGGAAAACTACACATACAGAAAAGCAATCAGTCATTTCCAGGTCAGTGGGTTGTGAGAAGTGTTTAACTACAAATGTGTGTTATTTGTTATGCAATTTTGCCCCTCTTTATTTTGAAATGTAACATACATAGAGAGAACTTCACAATATGTGTGTATTGTTTAATAAGTGATCATCAAAGGCACCTCTACGGAAACACCCCCATGTCACCGAGGAGAACACCACCAGCATTCCCCAAAGCTCCTGGGGTGTCTCTGCCTCATCTCAGCCTCATTCCTCCTTCAAGAGGAAACCAACACATTTACTTTTGTGATCATCCTTTCCTCTGTTTTCTCTATGTTTTTCTGTCCTATGTCCTACATTACATTCTTTTAATAGTACAGTTTGCCTGCAGAGGACATGTTCCTAAATATAGAAAACCACACAGTCTCAGCCCCAAAGCTCCTTAAGCTGATCAACAACTTCAGCAAAGTCTCAGGATACCAAATCAATGTGAAAAATTGCTAACATTCCTATACGCCAACAACAGTCAAGCAGAGAGCCAGATCAGGAACACAGTCCCATTCATAATTGCTACACACACACAAGATACCCAGGAATACGCCGCACCAGGGAGGTGAAAGATCTCTACAAGAAGAACTACAAAACAGTGCTCAAGGAAATCAGAGATGTCACAAACAAATTTAAAAACATTTCTGCTCATGAATAGGAAGAATCAATATCATTAAAGTGGCCATACTGCCCAAAGCAATTTGCAGATTCAATTCGATTCCCGTTAGGTTACCTTTGGTATTCTTCACAGTACAAGAAAACCTATTTTAAAATTCATATGGAACTGAAAAAGAGCCTGAATGGCCAAGGCAATCCTAAGCGTAAAAGAACAAAGATGGAGGCATCACGGTATGCGACTTCAAACTACACCGCAGGCCCGCAGTAACCAAAACAGCATGGTACTGGTACAAAAACAGACATGGAGACCAATGGAAAACAACAGAGGATCCAGAAATGAGGCCCCACACCTACAACTATCTGGTCTTTGACAAACCTAATGAAAGCAAGGAATGGGGAAAGGATTCCCTATTCAGGAAATGGTGCTGGGATAACTGGCTAGCCATACACGGAAGATTGCAACTGGACCCCTTTCT
>NW_020251564.1:0-1625 GCF_003255815.1 Theropithecus gelada | reverse complement strand
CTGCCTCGAGGTCCTTGATCCTCACCTCTCACCAGGAGGGCAGGCAGCCTGTCCTGGACCCCACCAAGGTTGCTCCTATGCCTGCCCGCACACTGTCCCCAGGACCCTGGGGATGGTGACCTGCTGCCTCGCACACTGCCTGACCATCCCATCAGGACTGCATAGAAACCCTGTAGCCACCTCACCCATGTCTGTGGCACCTCCTGGAGAGATCACTGGCTCTTGTGTACCAGTCCCACTAGACTCTGAACACCCTGTGAGTAGAGACAATAACTGTTCACCTTTCTGGGCAGCAGGCAAGCATCACTGCCAGACAAAACTACTGGCTCTCTTTAGCACAAGGAGTGGAACCGCCATGCATTTTGATGAGACATGATGTGCAGAATGGAGAATTAGCATGGCAGCCATAGGAGCAAACCAGGCCTAAAACAGGCATCTCCTGGCAGCGAAGACCAGGGTGCCCAGGGAATGTGTGTGCTGGGGCAGGCAGCTGGGCCTGGCAGGAAGCAGAGAAGGGAAGAAGGGCCTGGGCTCAAATTCCAAAGTGGCCACTCACCAACTCTAGGTCCCAGGAGAGGCACTCCCTCCCTCAAAGCAGGGCCCCTTCATAAAGGAGAACTCTGAGGGGCTGTGGCCAGGATGAAGGTTCACAGAGAGGACCAGGCAGTGAGGAGAGACCCAGCATTGACTGGGTCTACCGGTCTACTGTCCAGCAGGGGCTTGTCGTTCCTCACCTCCTTCCTGTGCCCAAATTGGGAAACTCTATCAACAGAAGTCCAGTCTCAGTCTTTACAATCTGAATGAGACTAGGATAAACCAAAAACCTGGCAAACTGAGTATCCTAGGGAAGGAACACAGGGCATCAAATGTAAAGCCTGCTAAGGTCAGCGAGGCCCAAGGCAAGCTGCCCCGTCTGCCCTCACCCAACTGGCAGTGCCTCCCTGTCCTCCCTTTGCACACAGGGTGGGGACAGTGCTGACCTCACACAGGGCTCTGAGGTTAATTATCACTTAATATTATAAGGCACTGGACACACAGGAAGTGCGAGGGCTGCATTAAAGAAATAAGTCAGGTAACAGCCTGCTGAACTGTGCAGTAGGACAGCATCCCAAAACACCTCTGCCATGCATTGAGGTTACTGTCACCCCCTCCACAGCAGATGATGGAGTGGTGAGCACCAGCAGCTTCCTCAGGCAGAGCCACCCTTCCACTGAAGCTCTGAGTCCCCTGCAGTGTACCGAGGCCAGCTCTACAGCCCGCAGGAAGGACGTTCACACAAACATGGAGGAGGCCTGAGCTGGCCTCCCCGCTCCCACTCCTGCTCCATGCCCTGACTCTTCCTTCCACTAACACCCTGGTTCCCACTGAGGATCCTCTCTCCTCTCAATGAGGCCTCTCCCTGACCCCACCCTCTTCACCACTGTACCCCCGCCACACTGCCAGGCCCCTTCCCTGGTCTAACTGCTCTCCCTTTGCTGAATGAAGACATGAATTCCCAGGACAGTCAACTCCTCCGGCCTCCTGTGGTGTCCTAAAGGGGACCTGCTTTCCTCCCTGGGTCACAGACTCATCCTCCTGACCTCGGGGGGACAGGATGATACCTCCCAGCTATTTGTGGGACAGAT
>NW_020251563.1:0-1625 GCF_003255815.1 Theropithecus gelada | reverse complement strand
TAGTCCCAGCTACTCGGGAGGCTGAGGCAGGAGAATGGCGTGAACCCAGGAGGTGGAGCTTGCAGTGAGCTGAGATCCGGCCACTGCACTCCAGCCTGGGCGACAGAGCGAGACTCCATCTCAAAAAAAAAAATATATATATATATATAGAGAGAGAGAGAGAGAGAAAGAGAGAGAGAGAGAGAGAGAGAGAGAGGGACTCTCATAAAATGGATTAAAGTTAAAATAAATAAATAAATAACAAATATAACCAGAGAGCACAAGAGCATAAGACATTTGAAGAAAGGCTTCAACCTGAGAAAGAAACCAAAAGAAAACGCACAGAGATAAGGAACCGAGAGGAAATAAAGCAACACGGGAACTAAAAGAAAAATCTGAAAGAACTGTAATTAACATCCTTAAACACATAAAACATTGTGTGTGTAAAACAGGAATAGGAGGTGATTAAAAAAATAGAGAATTAGAAAGAACTTTCAGAAATTAAAAATAGGAAAGCCGAATGTTTAAAAATTTACTAGCAATATTAAAAATGAAATTAAAGAAAATTTTTTTTTTTTTTTTTTTTTTTTTTGAGACAGAGTCTCGCTCTGTCACTCAGGCTGGAGTGCAGTGGCCGGATCTCAGCTCACTGCAAGCTCCGCCTCCTGGGTTTACGCCATTCTCCTGCCTCAGCCTCCCGAGTAGCTGGGACTGCAGGCGCCCGCCACCTCGCCCGGCTAGTTTTTTGTATTTTTTAGTAGAGACGGGGTTTCACTGTGTTAGCCAGGATGGTCTCGATCTCCTGACCTCGTGATCCACCCGTCTCAGCCTCCCAAAGTGCTGGGATTACAGGCTTGAGCCACCGCGCCTGGCCTAAAGAAAATATTTTTAAAAGTAAAGCAAAATAGGAGAAAAGAAAATGAGATGATTATTGGTTGAGGAAATCCAACACCCAAATAACAGACATTTCAGAAGGAAAAAATAATAATAACAGGTGAAGGAAATAAGCAAATAAAGAATACAAGAAATTGCCCCAGAACCGACAGTCTCTATTGAGTACCTTGCACAGCGCAGTCAATCATTCAGTGGCCACACCAAGGTACAGCATCTTGGTATTTCAGAGCCTTAGCAATAGAAAGGATTATCAAAACTTCCAGAGAGCAGCCAGTGCAGGGCGGCAATGAGCAGGGACTGAAGGAAGGAAATGTATTCAGCGTCTCCCTACAAAAGGCTCTATGCTGCTCCTTTACCTGGGTTATCTATTTGAATTACATTTAAGAAGGGGCAGTGGCTTACACCTATAATCACAGCACTATGGGAGGCTGAAGTGGGCAGATCACTGGTGCCCAGGAGTTCGATACCAGCCTGGGCAACATACCAAAACCAAAATACAAAAATCAGCTAGGCGTGGTAGATTGAACCTGTAGTCCCAGCTACTCATGAGGCTGAGGCATGAGAAGCTCCTGAACCTGGGAGGCGGAGGTTTCAGTGAGCCTAGACTGCACCATTGCACTCCAGCCTGGGCAACAGAGCAAGACTCTGTCTCAAAAATAAATATGTAATAAAATTTTTAAAATGAAAATAAAAGAATTGTTTCTGTAAGGAGTAAGGAAAGGATCCAGTTTCAGCTTTCTACTTATGGCTAG
>NW_020251562.1:0-1625 GCF_003255815.1 Theropithecus gelada | reverse complement strand
CTGTGAGATGAATTAACAGAACACTCAGCAGTTTCTCAGAATGCTTCATTCCAGATTTCATCAGAGGATATTTCCCTTTCACCATAGCCCTCTATGGGCTTCCAAATATCACTTTGCAAATTCCACAACAACTGTCTTATCGAAACGCTTCTTGAGGGGAAAGCTGTAACTCTCTTAGATGATTTCACAGAACACAAAGAAGTTTCTCAGAAAGCTTCTTTCCAGATTTCATCGGAGGATATTTCCTTTTTCACCATAGCCCTCTATGGGCTTCCAAATATCACTTTGCCAATTCCACAAGAACTGTCTTAGCGAAAGTCTTGTTGAAGGGAAAGTTGTAACTCTGTGGATTATTTCAGAGAACACAAAGAAGTTTCTCAGAAAGCTTTTTTCTCTTTTTTATTGGAGGATATTTCCTTTGGCCCTATAGTCTCCAAAGGGATCCGAAATATCTGTTCTCAGATTACACAGAAATAAGGCTAGCAAAGAGATCCACGAAATACAGATGTAACTCTGTGAGATGAATTAACAGAACACTCAGCAGTTTCTCAGAAAGCTTCTTTCCAGATTTCATCGGAGGATATTTCCTTTTTTACCATAGCCCTCTATGGGCTTCCAAATATCACTTTGCCAATTCCACAACAACTCTCTTAGCGCAAGGCTTCTTGAGGGTAAAGCTATAACTCTGTGAGATGATTTCACAGAACACAAAGAAGTTTCTCAGAAAGCTTCTTTCTCTTTGTTATCGGAGCATATTTCCTTTGGCCCTATAGTCTCCAAAGGCATCCTAAATATCTGTTCTCAGATTCCACATACATAAGGCTAGCAAAGAGATCCACGAAATACAGATATAACTCTTGGAGATGAATTAACAGAACACTCAGCAGTTTCTCAGAAAGCTTCTTTCCAGATTTCATCGGAGGATATTTCCTTTTTCACCATAGCCCTCTATGGGCTTCCAAATATCACTTTGCCAATTCCAGAAGAACTGTCTTAGCCAAAGTCTTCTTGAGGGGAAAGCTGTAACTCTGTGAGATGATTTCACAGAACAAAAAGAAGTTTCTCAGAAAGCTTCTTTCTCTTTGTTATCGGAGGATATTTCCTTTGGCCCTATAGTCGTCAAAGGGATCCGAAATATCTGTTCTCAGATTCCACAGAAATAAGGCTAGCAAAGAGATCCACGAATAACAGATGTAACTCTGTGACATGAACTAACAGAACACTCAGCAGTTTCTCAGAAAGCTTCTTTCCAGATTTCATGGGAGGATATTTCCTTTTTCACCCTAGCCCTCTATGGGCTTCCAAATATCACTTTGCCAATTCCACAACAACTGTCTTAGCGAAACGCTTCTTGAGGGGAAAGCTGTAACTCTGTGAGATGATTTCACAGAACACAAAGAAGTTTCTCAGAAAGCTTCTTTCTCTTTGTTATCGGAGGATATTTCCTTTGGCCCTATAGTCTTCAAAGGGCTCCGAAATATCTGTTCTCAGATTCCACAGAAATAAGGCTAGCAAAGAGATCCACGAAATACAGATGTAACTCTGTGAGATGAATTAACAGAACACTCAGCAGTTTCTCAGAAACCTTCTTTCCGGATTTCATCGGAGGATATTTCCTTTTTCAC
>NW_020251561.1:607-1625 GCF_003255815.1 Theropithecus gelada | reverse complement strand
CCTCCGATAACAAAGACAAAGAAGCTTTCTGAGAAACTTCTTTGTGTTCTGTGAAATCATCTCACAGAGTTACAGCTTTCCTCATAAGAAGCCTTTCGCTAAGACAGTTATTGTCGAATTGGAAAGTGATATTTGGAGGCCCATAGAGGGCTATGGTAAAAAAGGAAATATCCTCTGATGATATCTGGAAAGAAGCTTTATAACAAACTGCTCTGTGATTTGGGACTTCCACTCAAAGAGTTATATCTGTATTTCTGGATCTCTTTGCTACCCTTACTTCTGTGGAATCTGAGAACAGTTATTTCAAATCCCTTTGAAGACTATAGGGCCAAAGGAAATATCCTCCGATAACAAAGAGAAAGAAGCTTTCTGACAAACTGCTTTGTGTTCTGTGAAATCATTTCACAGAGTTACAGCTTTCCCCTCAAGAAGCCTTTCGCTAGGACAGTTCTTGTGGAATTGGTAAAGCGATATTTGGAAGCCCATAGAGGGCTATGGTGGAAAAGGAAATAACCTCAGATGATATCTGGAAAGAAGCTTTCTGAGAAACTGCTTAGTGTTCTGTTAATTCATCTCACAGAGTTACATCTGTATTTCGTGGATGTCTTTGCTAGCCTTATTTCTGTGGAATCTGAGAACAGATATATCGGATCTCTTTGAAGACTATAGGGCCAAAGGAAATATCCTCCGTGAACAAAGAGAAAGAAGCTTTCCGGGAAACCTCTTTGTGTTCTGTGAAATCATCTCACAGAGTTACATCTTTCCCCTCCAGGAGCCTGTCTCTAAGACAGTTCTTGAGGAATTGGAAAAGTGATATTTTTTAGCCCATAGAGGGCTATGGTGAAAAGGGAAATATCCTCAGATGAAATCTGGAAAGAAGCTTTCTGAGAAACAGCTCTGTGATGTGTGACTTCCACTCAGAGAGTTACATCTGTATTTCGTGGATCTCTTTGCTAGCCTTATTTCTGTGGAATCTGAGAACAGATATTTCGGATCCCTTTGAAGACTATAGGGCCAA
>NW_020251561.1:0-569 GCF_003255815.1 Theropithecus gelada | reverse complement strand
AAATATGATCCGATAACAAAGAGAAAGAAGCTTTCTGAGAAACTTCTTTGTGTTCTGTGAAATCATCTCACAAAGTTACAGCGTTTCCTTCAAGAAGCCTTTCGCCAAGACAGTTCTTGTGGAACTGGCAAAGTGATATTTGGAAGGCCATAGAGGGCTATGGTGAAAAAGGAAATATCCTCAGTGAAATCTGGAAAGAACCTTTCTGAGAAACTGCTTAGTGTTCTGTTAATTCATCTCACAGATTTACTTCTGTATTTCGTGTATCTCTTTGCTAGCCTTATTTCTGTGGAATCTGAGAACAGATATTTCAGATCCCTTTGAAGACCATAGGGCCAAAGGAAATATCGTCCGATAACAAAGAGAAAGAAGCTTTCTGAGAAACTTCTTTGTGTTCTGTGAAATCATCTCACAGAGTTACATCTTTCCCCTCCAGAAGCCTTTCTCTAAGACAGTTCTTGTGGAATTGACAAAGTGATATTTTTGGAAGCCAATAGAGGGCTATGGTGAAGACGGGAATATCCTCAGATGAAATCTGGAAAGAAGCTTTCTGAGAAACTGCTTAGTGC
>NW_020251560.1:0-1625 GCF_003255815.1 Theropithecus gelada | reverse complement strand
CTGGAATCTGTGAATTCCATGGAAGCCAAGTCTGTCCACCTCTTTCACCCACCTCATTTCTCCCCGTTGGGGCTGATTTTGGCAGCGTTCATAGGGGCATGGACGGAAGGGGTGGGGGCCAGCCCTCGGCCCTGTGTCCCTCCCCTCCTCCCCTCAGCGCCACAGCATTTCTGTGTCATCCCCTTCCCTGCATGTGTCCTCATGAAAACCAAGTGCGGCTGGAGGGAGATGCCTGTGCCCGCTCCCGTGACCTTCCCGGCCAGCCTGGCTGCAGCGGCCCCTCGGCAGACATCTTTCTGGTGCTGCCTCCGTGCCCCTCCCATCACCTGACACTCGTGCTCCTGAATCTTCACGCGTGTGCTCCGTGCAGCCACCTCACGGGCTCCCTGGGAATGGAGACAGTGTCTCACGCCGGTCAGAATGCTCTTCTCTGTCCACTGAATAGTCCAACACAGAATTATTCCTCTGTGATTATTTATGCTTTGTTATGTAGAACTGGAATAAAGAAAAAGCAAATTTAGACATTACAGCCATCAGGTTGAAGCTAGGTAATTGCATTAGGGAATTAAATGAAAGCATTTGAGCTTCTCGAGTTCTAATTCCACATCTTCGTATCCCCATCACCCCATACCCAGTGTCTAACAGAGCTCTTGGTCTAGGAGTTTCTTGATAAATGCTTACTGAATTGAACTGGACTGAGCTTAACATTCCTACCCAGAGTTAGAAGCCAGTCCCTGAGCAAATTGCATTGAGAACGTGAGTTTGACGTTACTGTGGTAAGGGGTATCCTACACGTCATAATTCCTAGTCAATATCAGCTATTTAGTCAAATAGAGTCAAGTATAGAGAGGCATTGGCCCATCTGGTGAAAGGGCAAGGCACGGTGCTTTAGGTGCAGGTCCCCAATATCAACTATGAAAATAAAATGTTGTCATCTCCAATTGCAGCCCTGTCCTCAGCTGGTCACTGTTTACGCTAACAGTGATAAACAGCTTGAACTTGCTGTCCTGAGAGGCAACACACCCTGCATTCTCTCTGCAGTGCAGCTGCCTTGGTGGATGGAACATGCCCCTCCTCCCTCCCTCCCTCCCCACTCCCTTCCCACCTCCCCCCTCCCTCCCCCTCCCCCCCTCTCCTTCCCTCCCCCCTCCTCTCTCCCTCCCTCTCCCCTCCTCTCTACCCCCTTCCCCCCTCCTTCTTCCTATCTTCTCTCACCTTTCTCCTCCCACCTTCTCTCCTGGGTGAGGGGCAGAAGAGAAGAGACCTCCGGAATCTTCTGCTTCATCCAAGCAGCTTGGGGGCAGCATCAACTGCTGCAATATGGCTGCCCCAGCAGGTGCCTTAGGGCAGCCTTTCTAATGGGAATCCTGGAATCATGTCTTTCCTTAATGTGTCCTAAAGGCTGGAGGACATGAAGTGAAACAATACTCCATGCTCAGTCCTGTGAATTTGTGTATTTATTGGACTTACTTTGAAATTAAACTAAATGATACCCAAGGTAGAGCATGAAAAAAAAGAAAAAACAGGCTATGGTGTTTGAAAAACAAACAAAACCGTTTGGTTTGTTGGTTTGTTCTCAGACCTTCACAGGCTCCTAGGTCACACGTTTCAGTTTCTCAGCGAGT
>NW_020251559.1:0-1625 GCF_003255815.1 Theropithecus gelada | reverse complement strand
AAAAAAAAAAATAAATAAATAATTTTTTTTAAGTTAGTAAAAAAAAAAAAAGGAAAGAAACACAGTTAACAACCACCTGACCATCACCTGATAGTTACCTGACATTCCTGGTTGTGGGGGTTGGGGTTACCCTCCTGCCCTGCTCATGTCTGACTACCCACCTACTGTAACATAAGCGAACTTTGTAATCTCTTCACGTGGTCAGATTCTGAATCTTGGTTCAATTTTCTAAAACTAAATCTTCTTCTTTAAAAAGAAATCAACCATTAGAAACACCATCTGTGTTTATGTTTAATTCTTATGGCACCTCTTCAGGAAACTAGAAAACTGGTTACATATAACTTGTGATGATCAAACAAGGTATCATTGAAACACCCAAATTCATTTATCTGCACACACAATTAGAAAAAGCTGGTTTTGGAACCAGATATATTGAATGGGAGATTTGCTTGCAACAATAGTTAAATGCTTCCTTAAAAAATTCTAAAAGAAAAAAATTGCCTCCATTGAAGAGGTAAACAAAATAATATTTGAAGCTATGTGTAAATTAAAAGAGTTTGCAGGCTTTGTCAATTTCATTTTTAACTGCTCATTCTTCTACCACTGTGATCCGACTTCATCCCTTTCTGCTGGAACCCTCAACTCTTATACATCGATCAGGCAGAGATTTTTGGAATTCCACAATGCACAGATTTTATTCTCTCAAAATGAAGGAAATGTATTTACATTGGGAAGAGAGAGAAAAAAAGGGAGCAATGACAGAATGACAATGAAACTACTCAGATTATAAAATACAGATCCCACAAATTTTTTTCCTCTCTAAATGAGAGCTGATGATTTGATACTTACGATATACTGACCCAATATCAGAAAATACCCTTTAAATGCCCTGCTGGACTTCCCAGTCCCTTGATGTAAACCTTGTCATGTCTCTGAAATAGTAACAGCCAGGGACTTAGCTAAACAGCATGCCAGCTGAGGTCAAATGTGAAACAAGTTAAAATCTTTTAAATATTCAAACTGCCTGCTGTAGGTCTCTATCAGGATTTACAGAAGCACTCCAACCTTGGTCTAGTGGCTAAGGTTCTATGCCTTCATGGCTGTAGTCCATAACTGATTGCTGGTTTATTTTAAATTATTAGTCTAACTGTTGACCTGTTGTGGTACTCCTTTGTAACAGATCTATTTTCTTTCCATGGACAGCTTTTGATTTCTTGTCTTTTTCTGTTTGTGGGGAATACAGGACTTTTGGGCTTTCCTGCACAAGTGCTTGGCTAAGAAGTTGAGATCCTAGAAAATATGGCCAGCAGAAATGTGGGCTGTATTTTATTTGTGGCTAGC
This sequence comes from Theropithecus gelada, assembly GCF_003255815.1. Classification (NCBI taxonomy): domain Eukaryota; kingdom Metazoa; phylum Chordata; class Mammalia; order Primates; family Cercopithecidae; genus Theropithecus; species Theropithecus gelada. The sequence continues at coordinate 284 of NW_020251559.1, read as the reverse complement.
AAGGTTTAGAATTGTCTTTTAGGTGGTTCTGGATCTTGTGAGGATTGCTTTGCACCTCTTTGGAGATGCCTATAGGGGAGCTATAGGCTCTTGGCCCCCTAAAGGTTTGCTCAAAAAATTACTGACATGAGGCCAATTGATTAATAGGAGAAAAGGCATAAAAATTTATTTAACATGTATACACAGGAACCTTCAGAATGAAGACTGAAATTTCCAATGAGTTACAGAAACTTACTGATCCTGAGCCTACAATAAAGAATGCAGACTCAGAGCATGGCCAGAAA
>NW_020251558.1:0-1626 GCF_003255815.1 Theropithecus gelada | reverse complement strand
GGCCCAGCTGTGGCTGGTACCTTCAGGAGTCGGGTGAGCTTGCTGTCGCGATAGTTGATGTACTTGTTGGTACCCTTGTCGCTCAGGGCGTTGATGCAGTTGCCCAGTGCCAGCAGTGAGCGGTTGATGTGGGCCCCCTCCTTCATGCGCTGCCCACGATTCTGTGTCTAGGGGGCAAGCAAAGGGCACAAGTATGGCCTGATGAGGCCGGGGACTGGGTTTCTCCCCAGCCACCCCATCGATGACCTGGTGATCCTGGGTAATAAACCCCCAAGGACCTTGTGGCCGTCCTCCCGCCAAGGCCATTGAGGGCATCGGAGAAGGTTAAGAGACCCGGAGGCCTCTGAACAAGAGTGATGGGCTGACAGCTTCTGAGGAGGGCTGAGATGGCCAGCTCTCCCCAGGGCAGGTGCCGTGGCACAGCCTGACACACAGTGCCATGGATGAGATGGGAGCGAGGTTGCTTTCCAGGCAGTCAGTTGGGAGCCAGCAGAACCACAGGCACTCCAGAGGGTGCTCCAGGGAGCAAGGAGGAAGTACATGCACATGCATGCAGAATGTGTATGGTGGCGGAGGGCAGGTTCCTCTCCTTTTCTTGGGCCTGCAGGAGCATGTCAAAGCCGAGGAGGCCCTTCCTGCAGCTCCCCGTAGGAGGTGGCTCTGCCCAGCCTGGTGAAGCCGGGACCAGGTGGCTCCAGTGGCTGAAGGGCACTCTCCTCCCAGGCCTCTCCTCTGTATGCCTTCCAGGAAGCCCCCTAGGCTTTACTGGATGGGAGGGGTGAGTTTCTTGAAACTGCCCCATTCAGATCCGACCCCACATGTTCAAACACGAAAGACTGTTCATTCTTTCTGGTGCTGTCATTCCCCTTGCACTTGTTCCAGTGCCAGCAATGGTGACATCACCCAGCCTCATTGCTCAGGTGACCATAAAACCCCCAAGATTGCCTGCTTGAGGGAGCCCAGACCTACACCAGTGGGGTGGTGCTGCCACCAAGGCTGCAGAGCCCAGCAAGCAGGGCTTCATGGGAGGGGACAAGGATGCTGCCAGAAATGGGTGACGAGGACCTTCTCTTCGTGATGTGACTGGCTGGGTCATCTCCCAGGATGTCCCAAGTCCCCCCCAGTCAGGGGATACTTGTCTCTCCCTGCCTCCAACTACTCCTTTGGGCCCATTCATTGTCTTCCCGGATCTCTCTCCTAGGGCAGCTGGTCTCCTTCCCTGGAGAAACCCCCATCCTCCTTCCCCTTCCCACAAGAGCCCCTTGGCTCTTCCTGGGATGCCCTACCCCATCCCCCCCACCCTGCTCCTCTGGGACGTTCCTCACTTCCTTAATCCAGGGGTCTCCACTCATCCCCGCCACCTCATTGTGACATCCTCCCCGCTCCAACTCCTAGGAAGCTGAGATGCTGGCGTCCCTGTCCCCACCTCCCAACCTTTCTCCCCTGTTGCTGTGGTGCTGGCCTCGCATGGAAGTCACCGTCCCTGCCCTCCGCTCCTCCCTGGGTCAGCCCTCCCTCCTCTGCCCAGCCCAGGTTCCAGCCTCACCTGGGAGGCGCGCTCCGAGCCAGCCAGGTCGACCATGAACAGGCGGCCCTGCCGCACCTCCTGCAAGATGTTCTTGACCC
>NW_020251557.1:0-1626 GCF_003255815.1 Theropithecus gelada | reverse complement strand
TAACAGAACATTAAGCAGTTTCCCAGAAAGCTTCTTTCCAGATTTCAGCTGAGGATATTTCCTTTTTCACCATTGCCCTCTTTGGGTTTCAAAGTATCACTTTGCCAATTCCACAAGGACTGTCTTAGCGGAAGGCTTCTTGAGGGGAAAGCTGTAACTCTGTGAGATGATTTCACAGAACACAAAGAATTTTCTCAGAAAGCTTCTTTCTCTTTGTTTTCGGAGGATATTTCCTTTGGCCCTATAGTCTTCAAATTGATCCGAAATATCTGTTCTCAAATTCCACAGAAATAAGGCTAGCAAAGAGATCCACGAAATACAGATGTAACTTGGTGAGATGAATTAACACAACACTAAGCAGTTTCTCAGAAAGCTTCTTTCCAGATTTCATCTGAGGATATTTCCTCTTTCAACATAGCCCTCTATGGGCTTCCAAATGTCACTTTGCCAATTCCACAAGAACTGTCTTAGGGAAAGTCTTCCTGAGGGGAAAGCTGTAACTCTGTGAGATGATTTCAAAGAACACAAAGAAGTTTCTCAGAAAGCTTCTTTCTCTTTTTTACCGGAGGATACTTCCTTTGGCCCTATAGTCTTCAAAGGGATCCGAAGTATCTGTTCTCTTATTCCACAGAAATAAAGCTAGCAAAGAGATCCACAAAATACAGATGTAACTCTGTGTGTGGAAGTCACACATCACATAGCAGTTTCTCAGAAAGCTTCTTTCCAGATTTCATCTGAGGATATTTCCTCTTTCAACATAGCCCTCTATGGGCTTCCAAATGTCACTTTGCCAATTCCACAAGAACTGTCTTAGGGAAAGTCTTCCTGAGGGGAAAGCTGTAACTCTGTGAGATGATTTCAAAGAACACAAAGAAGTTCCTCAGAAAGATTCTTTCTGTTTGTTGTCGGAGGATATTTCCTTTCTCCCTAAGGTCTTCAAAGGGATCCGAAATATCTGTTCTCAGATTCCACAGAAATAAGGCTAGCAAAGTGATCCACGAAATACAGATGTAAATCTGTGAGTGGACGTCACGCATCACAGAGCAATTTCTCAGAAAGCTTTTGTCAGATTTCATCTGACGATAGTTCAGTTTTCACCATAGCCCTCTATGGGCTACCTAATATCACTTTGCCAATTCCACAAGAACTGTCTTAGCGAAAGGCTTCCTTAAGGGAAAGCTGTAACTCTGTGAGATGATTTCACAGAACACAAAGAAGTTTCTCAGAAAGCTTCTTTCTCTTTTTTACCGGAGGATATTTCCTTTGGCCCTATAGTCTTCAAAGGGATCCGAAATATCTGTTCTCTTATTCCACAGAAATAAAGCTAGCAAAGAGATCCACAAAATACAGATGTAACTCTGTGAGTGGAAGTCACACATCACATAGCAGCTTCTCAGAAAGCTTCTTTCCAGATTTCATCTGAGGATATTTCCTTTTTCACCATAGCCCTCTATGGAATTCCAAATATCACTTTGTCAATTCCACAAGAACTGTCTTAGCGAAAGGCTTCCTGAGGGGAAAGCTGTAACTCTGTGAGATGATTTCACAGGACACAAAGAAGTTTTTCAGAAAGCTTCTTTGTCTTTGTTTTCCGAGGATATTTCCTTTGGCCCTATAGTCTTCAAA
>NW_020251556.1:0-1627 GCF_003255815.1 Theropithecus gelada | reverse complement strand
AATCTGGAAAGAAGCTTTCTGAGAAACTGCTTAGTGTTCTGTTAATTCATCTCACAGTGTTACATCTGAATTTCGTGGATCTCTTTGGTAGCCGTATTTCTGTGCAATCTGAGAATAGATATTTCGGATCCCTTTGAAGACTACAGGGCCAAAGGAAATATCCTCCGATAACAAAGAGAAAGAAGCTTTCTGAGTAACTTCTTTGTGTTCTGTAAAATCATCTCACAGAGTTAAAATTTCCCCTTAAGAAGCCTTTCGCTAAGACAGTTCTTGTGGAATTGGCAAAGGGATATTTGGAAGCCCATAGGGGGCTACGGTGAAAAAGGAAATATCCTCAGATGAAATCTGGAAGAAGCTTTCTGAGAAACTGCTCTGTGATGTGTGACTTCCAGTCACAGAGTTACACAGTTTTTCGCGCATCTCTTTGCTAGCCTTTATCTGTGGATTCTAAGAACAGATATTTCGGATCCCTTTGAAGACTATAGGGCCAAAGGAAATCTCCTCCGATAACAAAGAGAAAGAAGATTTCTGAGAAACTTCTTTATGTTCTGTGAAATCATCACACAGAGTTACAGCTTTCCCCTCAAGAAGCCTCTCGCTAAGACAGTTCCTGTGGAATTGGCAAAGTGATATTTGGAAGCCCTTAGAGGGCTATGGTGAAAAAGGCAATATCCTGAGAAGAAATGTGGAAAGAAGCTTTCTGAGAAACTGCTTAGTGTTCTCTTAATTCATCTCACAGCGTTACATCTGTGTTTCGTGGATCTCTTTGCTAGCCTTATTTCTGTGGAATCTGAGAACAGATATTTCGTACACCTTTGAAGACTATAGGGCCAAAGGAAATATCCTCCAATAACAAAGAGAGAGAAGGTTTCTGAGAAACTTCTTTGTGTTCTGTGAAATCATCTCACAGAGTTACAGCTTTCCCCTCAAGAAGCCTTTCGCTAAGACAGTTCTTGTGGAATTGCCAAAGAGATATTTGGAAGCCCATAGAAGGCTATGGTGACAAAGGAAATATCCTCAGGTGAAATCTGGAAAGAAGCCTTCTGAGAAACTGCTCAGTGATGTGTGACATGCACTCACAGAGTTACATCTGTATTTCGTGGATCTCTTTGCTAGCCTTATTTCTGTGGAATCTGAGAACAGATATTTCGGATCCCTTTAAGACTATAGGGCCAAAGGAAATATCCTCCTATAACAAAGAGAAAGAAGCTTTCTGAGAAACTTCTTTGTGTTCTGTGAAATCAGCTCACAGAGTTACAGCTTTCCCCTCAAGAAGCCTTTCGCTAAGACAGTTCTTGTGGAATTGGCAAAGTGATATNTTTCTGTGGAATCTGAGAACAGATATTTCGGATCCCTTTAAGACTATATGGCCAAAGGAAATATCCTCCTATAACAAAGAGAAAGAAGCTTTCTGAGAAACTTCTTTGTGTTCTGTGAAATCAGCTCACAGAGTTACAGCTTTCCCCTCAAGAAGCCTTTCGCTAAGACAGTTATTGTGGAATTGCCAAAGTGATATTTGGAAGCCCGTAGAGGGCTATGGTGAAAAAGGAAATATCCTCAGATGAAATCTGGAAAGAAGCTTTCTGAGAAAGTGCTCTGTGATGTGTGACTTCCACTAACAGAGTTA
>NW_020251555.1:0-7925 GCF_003255815.1 Theropithecus gelada | reverse complement strand
TTGAAGAGGTCCTTTACATCCCTTGTAAGTTGGATTCCTAGGTATTTTATTCTCTTTGAAGCAATTGTGAATGGAAGTTCATTCATGATTTGGCTCTCTGTTTGTCTGTTACTAGTGTATAAGAATGCTTGTGAAATCCTAGAGGAAAATCTAGGTAGTACCATTCAGGACATAGGCATGGGCAAAGACTTCATGTCTAAAACACCAAAAGCAACGGCAGCAAAAGCCAAAATTGACAAATGGGATCTCATTAAACTAAAGAGCTTCTGCACAGCAAAAGAAACTACCATCAGAGTGAACAGGCAACCTACAGAATGGGAGAAAATTTTTGCAATCTATCCATCTGACAAAGGGCTAATATCCAGAACCTACAAAGAACTCAAACAAATTTACAAGAAAAAAACAAACAACCCCATCAAAAAGTGGGCAAAGGATATGAACAGACATTTCTCAAAAGAAGACATTCATACAGCCAACAGACACATGAAAAAATGCTCATCATCACTGGCCATCAGAGAAATGCAAATCAAAACCACAATGAGATACCATCTCACACCAGTTAGAATGGCGATCATTAAAAAGTCAGGAAACAACAGGTGCTGGAGAGGATGTGGAGAAATAGGAACGCTTTTACACTGTTGGTGGGACTGTAAACTAGTTCAACCATTATGGAAAACAGTATGGCGATTCCTCAAGGATCTAGAACTAGATGTACCATATGACCCAGCCATCCCATTACTGGGGATATACCCAAAGGATTATAAATTATGCTGCTATAAAGACACATGCACACGTATGTTTATTGCAGCACTATTCACAATAGCAAAGACTTGGAATCAACCCAAATGTCCATCAGTGACAGACTGGATTAAGAAAATGTGGCACATATACACCATGGAATACTATGCACCCATAAAAAAGGATGAGTTTGTGTCCTTTGTAGGGACATGGATGCAGCTGGAATCCATCATTCTTAGCAAACTATCACAAGAACAGAAAACCAAACACCGCATGTTCTCACTCATAGGTGGGAACTGAACAATGAGATCACTTGGACTCAGGAAGGGGAACATCACACACCGGGGCCTATCATGGGGAGGGGGGAGGGGGGAGGGATTGCATTGGGAGTTATACCTGATGTAAATGATGAGTTGATGGGTGCAGCACACCAACAAGGCACAAGTATACATATATAACAAACCTGCACGGTATGCACATGTACCCTACAACTTACAGTATAATAATAATAAATAAATTAAAAAAAAAAAAAAGAAAACTGCTGTTATAAAAATTTGTATCCAGGTTTTTCTGTGAACATGTTTTCAATTCTCTTGAGTATATACCTAGAAGTGGATTTGCTGAGTCATATGATAACTCTTAACTACCAAACTTTTTTCCACAGCTGCTGCATCATTTTACATTCCCAGCAGCAATTTATGAGAGTTCCATATTCTTCACATCCTTGCCAAAACTTGCTGCTTTCTGACTTTTTTATTCTAGTCATCCTAAATGAGTGTGAAGTGCTATCATTGGGAGTTATGTGCATTTCTCTGATGACTAATAACTTTGTGCTTTTCATGTACATTAGACATTTGTTTACCTTTTTTTTTTTTTTTGAGACGGAGTCTTGCTCTGTCACCCAGGCTGGAATGCAGTGGCGTGCTCTCTCAGCATCTCGGCTCCCTGCAACCTCCACCTCCCAGGTTCAAGCGATTCTCCTGCCTCAGCCTCCCAAGTAGCTGGGATTACAGACAGGTGCCACCACACCTGGCTAATTTTTTGTATTTTTAGTAGAGATGGAGTTTCACTGTGTTAGCCAGGATGGTCTCAATCTCCTGACCTCGTGATCCACCTGCTTCAGCCTCCCAAAGTGCTGGGATTACAGGTGTGAGAGCCACTGCGCCCAGACGACATTTGTATATCTTAAAAGAAATGTCTATTCAAATCCTTTGCCCTTTTTTACTGAGTTATTTGTCCTTTTTATTGTTGAGCTGTAAAGTTCTTTATACATTCTAGATATTAGACCTTCATCAACCATATGGTTGACAAATATCTTGTCCCATTATGTGGGTAATTTTTCCATTTGATAGTATCTTTTGACACACAAAAGTTTTTAATTTTGATAAAGCTCAATTTATTTTTTCTCTGGCTTTGGGTGTCATAGTTCGAGGTCACAAAGATGTGTATGTTTTCTTCAAAGAGTGTTATACTTTCAGTTCTTACATTTAGGCTTTAAACTGTATTCAGTTAATTTTTGTATACAGTGTGAGGTAAAAATCCAAATTCGTTTGTTGCATACAGATATCCAGGTGTCCTAACACCATTGTTGAAAATACTATTCTTTCCCCCATCAAATGGTTCTGGCACTCATGTCAAAAATCAGATTCATACACAGATGTATGAATTTATTCCAAGGATTTAAAATCTATTTCATTGATCCATACATCTATCCTACTGCCAGTACCACAGAATTTGATTATTGTGGTTTTGTACTAAGTTTTAAATTCAGGGGGTCTAGGTCCTCAAACTTTGTTCTTTTTCAAGACTATTTTGGCTATCCTATATACTTGCATCCCCATATGAATTTAAGATCCACTTGTTCATTTCTGCCAAAAAGGGGGAAGGGAGCAATTGGAATGTTCATAGGTATTGCACTGAATCTGGGTATCACTTTGGGAAATACAGCCACCTTAACACTATGAAGTCTTCTGTTCATGAATTTTGAATATCTTTTCCTTTAATTAGGTTTCTCTTATTTCTTACAATGATTTTTCATAGTTTCTTTCAATTATATTTTATAGTTTGTGTGTACATCTTGTACTACTTTAGTTAAATTTATGCCTAAACATTTTATTGTTTTTGACGTTATTTTAATGTAACTGCTTTCTTAATTTCGTTTTTGGATTGTTTATTCCCAGTGTATAAAAATACAACTGATTTTTGAGTGTCCATCTTGTATCCTGTAATTTTGCTAAACTTGTTTATTAGCTCTAATAATTGGGGGGCAGGTGTCTTAGAGTTCTTTATATATAGAATCATGTCATCTGCAAGTACAGTTTTACTTCTTCCTTTCCATCTAAATGTTTTCTATTATGTTTTCTTGTCTAATTGCCCTGCCCAGAACCTTTAGTACAATATTGAGTGTAAGTGGCAAGAAAAGACATCACTGTCTTGTTCCTGATCTTAGATGGGAAAGCTTTCAGTCTTTCACTATTAACCATGACATTAACTGTGGATTTTTCGTAGATACTCTTTATCAGATTAAGGAATTTCCCTATTGAATGTTTTTATCATGAAATGGTATTGGCTTTTCTCAAATGCCTTTTCTCCACCAACCGAGATAATCTGTGATCTTTTTCCATTCATTCTATTAATATATTCTATTATGTTTATTGATTTTCATATGCTCAACCACTCTTACCTTCCTGGACTAAATCCCACTGGGTCATGATGTTATAGACCTTTTCATGTACTGCTAGATTTGGTTTGCTATTACTTTGTTGAGAATTTTTATGTCTGTATTTGTAAAAAATATTGCTTAACTAACATTATTTTTAACTTCAGTGTTTAGAAGAATTCACTGGAAAAATCACTAAAGTTGGGAATTATTTGGGGTATGGGTATTTTTAATTATAAACTCAGTACAAAGTGACAGGTTTTCAATTACTTATGTCCATTTTTATTGTTTTTCTAAGAATTAATACTTTTTGTGTAAACTTTCATTGTACAAAAGGAATCCCAGTTCTCCCACTATATGTGGTCCAACTTCACAGATAGCATCCCAACTTCCACGAATCCAAACAGAGAATTTTAGACACCCAAATCACCTAGCTGACAGCAGAAGGGACTCAGTATTCTGTCTCTCCAGGGATCACAGAGAATAAAGAGGTGATTTTCAACGGGTGTGTGAGCACTTCCAGCAGCTACCTCCCTGGGTACAGGAAAGAGAAAACGGGCCAAAACTACTAGCCCCCAGTTTCTCCACAGAAAGGGTTTGTCTGCACACTTTTCCAGCTGCAGCCTGAGGGTTTGGGCTTATAACTAGCCTGCATCTGGAAGCCAGTGGAGCAGGTAAACAGTAGACCTCCAGAAGCCTCAAGGGGCTTATGGGTACCTCCTGCCCCTTCTCTCCTTCATCCCCACACCCACCCCCAGCCTTGCTCCAGCAATAAAACTAGGTCTGCAGATTTTCCCTGGAAGGAGTTTGCATGTACATGGCATGCCCCAACTTTTACAGCTCCCACCCAAAGGACTGGCTCCTAAATCACCTAGCCCTGGGAGTTGAGGCTCTGCATTTGTGAATCTCCCTAAACTACAAAGAGCAAAGAGCTGCTTTTTAAACAGGTAGCGTTCCAGCAGACAGCCTCCCAAGGTCAGCACTGAGCTAAAAAGCAAAAACTCCTGACTCCCAGTTTCTCCCTAAAGGAGACTGACTACATACCTTAAAGTCCTGACTTCTCCAGCTGCTACCTGTAGATCAGGCATTACTTAGCCTCCATCTGGGAACTGAAACTGCAGGAAATTAGCAGTCTTCTGGGACCACAAATATGCATGTGGGGACTATCCACAACTTCACCTGCTGGCATGCTCCAGAGATAAAGCCAAGTCTCCAGTTAACCTGCCTATCTCCAAGAGAAGATAGATTAGGCATCTGTCAGGCCCCTGGGAGCAACAAAGTACAAAGCAATGGGTCAAATGACTGTGCAGTCTGAACAAGAATATGGCATCACTGCAGATCCTCTCCCCAGCTTAAACAAAATGAGAGAAAAACTCCAGCTCCTAGCTACTCCCTGAGAAACGAGAAACTGGAACACACATTTAATACCCCCAACTTTTCCAGCTGGATCTTGAGAGATGGATTTCTAACTTGCTTGTCTCAGGATACTAACAGGACGTGGCATACCCTAATCTGGGGGCCACTAAGAACAAAGACTGCAGTTTAGATCAGCACAAAGGTTTGAGAGGCACCTAGAATAACTACCTGAACTGACAGGTAAGATCCATCTCCTACCCAAGGCCAGTATGACAAGACTAGGAAAGGCAGTTGCCTTACCTAATGCACAGAAACAAACACTAAGCGTCAAAGAAAATGAAGAAACAGGTATATAAGTTCCAAATAAAAGAGTAAGATAAACATCCAGAAACTGATCCTAATTAACTGCCAATATGTGACTTATCACATAGAGAACTCAAAAGAACAGTCATAAAGAAGTTCATCAAGGTCTGAAGGAGTAATGCATAAAACTAGCTAAAAATTTCTGCCAAGGGACAGAAAATACAAAAAGTACCAAACAGAAATCATATAGCTGAAGAATATAATACTCAACTGAAAATTTTAATATAAGGGTTAAACGGCAGACTAGATTAAGCAGAGGAATAATCAGGAACTCTAAGACAGGTCATCAGAAATCATTTAGGATGAGGAACAAAAGGAAAAAATGAAAAAGAATAAAGAAAGCTAAAGGGACTTACAGAGCAGCATCAAGCAGAACTAAATATGCATTATTGGAATTAGAAAAGAAGAAGAGAAAGTGACAGAAGGCTTATTCAAAGTAATGATGGTTGAAAACTTCCCAAACCTGGGAGAGGAACTAGAAATCAAAATCCAGAAAGCCCAAGTAACAAACTAGATGAATCCAGAGATATCTACACTGAGACACATTATAATCAAATTGTCAAAAGTTAAAGGCAAAGACAGAATTATGAAAGCAGTAAAACAAAAGTTACTTATTACACACACAGAGGCCCCCATAACACTATCAGTAGATTTTTGGCAGAAACTTTGCAACCCGTAAAGGCTGAAATGATAAATTCAAAGCACTGAACAAAAAAGAAAGTGTCAACCAAAAATATTATACCCAGAAAATCTGTCCTTCAAAAATAAATTAGTGATAAAGATTTTCAAAGACCAAAAAAAGCTGAGGGAGTTAATCACTACTATACCGGATTTACGAGAAAAGCTAAAAAGGTTGTTCACATTGAAATAAAAAGAAACTAAACACCAATATGAAAGCATAAGTAAGAAATTCACTGGAAAACGAAATATATAAAGAATAAAAGAACATTTTATGACTATAACAGTGGTGGGCATATCAATTGTAATCCTATTATAAAAGATAAGAGATAAAAGTATTAAAAATATTTATGGAGGGGCAGAGCAAGATGGCCGAATAGGAACAGCTTCAGTCTCCAGCTCCCAGCACAAGCGACACAGAAGACAGGTGATTTCTGCATTTTCAACTGAGGTACTGGGTTCAGCTCACTAGGGAGTGCCAGACAATCGGTGCTGGTCAGCTGCTGCAGCCCGACCAACCAGAGCTGAAGCAGGGCGAAGCATCGCCTCACCTGGGAAGTGCAAGGGGGAAGGGAATTCCTTTTCCTAGCCAGGGGAACTGAGACACACAACACCTGGAAAATCGGGTAACTCCCACCCCAATACTGCGCTTTACCAAGGGTCTTACCAAACGGGCACACTAGGAGATTATATCCTACACCTGGCCGGGAAGGACCCACGCCCACAGAGCCTCCCTCACTGCTAGCACAGCAGTCTGCAATCTAACCTCAAGGCAGCAGCGAGGCTGGGGGAGGGGCGCCCGCCATTGCTGAGGCTTAAGTAGGTAAACAAAGCCAACAGGAAGCTCGAACTGGTGGAGCCCACCGCAGCTCAAGGAAGCCTGCCTGTCGCTGTAGACTCCACCTCTGGGTGGAGTCTGACAGCTGTCTGACAGCTTTGAAGAGAGCAGTGGATCTCCCAGCACGGAGGTTGAGATCTGAGAACGGACAGATTGCCTGCTCAAGTGGGTCCCTGACCCCTGAGTAGCCTAACTGGGAGACATCCCCAACTAGGTGCAGACCAACACCTCACACCTCACACGGTGGGGTATACCCCTGAGAGGAAGCTTCCAAAGCAAGAATCAGACAGCAGCACTCGCTGTTCAGCAATATTTTGTCTTCTGCAGCTCTGCTGCTGATACGCAGGCAAACAGGGTCTGGAGTGGACCTCAAGCAATCTCCAACAGACCTACAGCTGAGGGTCCTGACTGTTAGAAGGAAAACTTACAAACAGGAAGGACACCCACACCAAAACCCCATCAGTATATCACCATCATCAAAGATCAGAGGCAGATAAAACCACAAAGATGGGGGAAAAGCAGGGCAAAAAAGCTGGAATTTCAAAAACTAAGAGCGCATCTCCCCCTCCAAAGGAACGCAGCTCATCGCCAGCAATGGATCAAAGCTGGACGGAGAATGACTTTGACAAGATGAGAGAAGAAGGCTTCAGTCCATCAAACTTCTCAGCGCTAAAGGAGGAATTACGTACCCAGCGCAAAGAAACTAAAAATCTTGAAAAAAGAGTGGAAGAATTGATAACCAGAATAATTAATGCAGAGAAGGCCATAAACGAACTGACAGAAGTGAAAACCATGACACGAGAAATACGTGACAAATGCACAAGCTTCAGTAACCGACTCGATCAACTGGAAGAAACAGTATCAGCGATTGAGGATCAAATGAATGAAAGAAAGCGAGAAGATAAATCTAAAGAAAAAAGAAAAAGAAATGAACAAAGCCTGCAAGAAGTATGGGATTATGTAAAAAGACCAAATCTACGTCTGATTGGGGTGCCGGAAAGTGAGGGGGAAAATGGAACCAAGTTGAAAAACACTCTTCAGGATATCATCCAGGAGAACTTCCCCAACCTAGTAGGGCAGGCCAACATTCAAATTCAGGAAATACAGAGAACGCCACAAAGATACTCCTCGAGAAGAGCAACTCCAAGACACACAATTGCCAGATTCACCAAAGTTGAAATGAAGGAAAAAATCTTAAGGGCAGCCAGAGAGAAAGGTCGGGTTACCCACAAAGGGAAGCCCATCAACTAACAGCAGATCTCTCGGCAGAAACTCTCCAAGCCAGAAGAGAGT
>NW_020251554.1:0-1626 GCF_003255815.1 Theropithecus gelada | reverse complement strand
TTACCACCCAGTGGACTCGGCCTTCTGTAGCCTACAGTGCCACACGACCACTGAGGCATGGACTGGTGCCATCTCCTTTATACAAAAATTAACTTAAGACGGACTAAACAGTTCAACATGCCGTCTGCGTTTCCTCAGCCCTCTGTTCCATCAGTTGTTAGGTGGAGGCAACTTAGACTGTGGGAACCTGGCCATTACTGCTTCCTTGGGTACCAGAGGCTGCTGGCTGGCCCACCTGTTCCAGGTGCACACTTGCAGAGGTGGCTGGTTGCTCTTTGAGCTGGCTTGGCCTTGCCTGGCATGCACAGGCCTCAGCTACTTACACCCTACTCCGAATTAGCTTGTCCCAAAGTCTGAGTCTGGCCAGGACCACAGAAGGCCGAGTCCCATGGGTGGTAATCCTGCCTACTTTCTGTACTTGAACATAAAGTCCTCCTCAAGACGGCTTGTGGTCTGATTCTTGGCAACCAAAAAGCCTGCACTTCGATAGAAGCCCTGAGACGTGGACTGGAACCCCAAAGGCAGCACATACCCTGCTCTTCAGCCTGCTGCTCGTTTCCTCTATGTGGTTCCATTTGTAGCACGGTAGTTGCACTGAGGCTTGTGCGTGTCAGGCAAGGCCAAGCAAGCTCAAAGAGCAACCAGCCACCTCTGCAAGGGTGTGCCAGGAACAGGTGGAGCAGCCACTAACCTCACTCGCTGATGGACATGGTACATCAGTTCTTCTACCCTAAAGGTAGGGCCAAGAGGTAGACAACGGGCCGTCTTGAGGAGAACTTTATGTTCCAGTGCAGAAAGCAGGCAGGACTACCACCCAGGGGACTCGGCCTTCTGTGGCTACAGTGCCACACGAGCCCTGAGGCATGGACTGGTGCCATCTCCTTTATACAAAAATTAACTTAAGCTGGATTAAACAGTTCAACATGCCATCTGATTTTCCTCAGGCCTCTGCTCCATCAGGTGGCGTCCACTCAGGTTGTGGGAACCAGGCCATTCCTGCGTTCTTGAGTAGCTGAGGCTGCTGGATGGTGCCCCTGCTCCAGGTGCACCCTTGCAGAGGTGGCTGGTTGCTCTTTGAGCCAGCTTGGCCTTGCCTGGCATACACAGGCCACAGCTACTTACACACTGCTCCAAATCAGCTCTTCCAGAGTCTAAGTCTGGCAAGGGCCACAGAAGGCCGAGTCCCATGGGTGGTAATCCTGCCTGCTTTCTGCACTTGAACATAAAGTCCTCCTCAAGATGGCCTGTGCTCTGCCTCTTGGCAACCAACAAGCCTGCACGTCCATAGGAGCCCTGAGACATGGACTGGAACCCCAAAGGCACCACATACCCTGATCCTCAGCCTGCTGCTCCTTTCCTCTATATGGTTCCATTTGTAGCACGGTTGTTGCACTGAGACTTGTGCATGCCAGGCAAGGCCAAGCAAGCTCAAAGAGCAACCAGCCACCTCTGCAAGGGTGTACCAGGAGCAGGTGGAGCAGCCACCAACCTCCCTCCCTGATGGACATGGTACATCAGTTCTTCCACCCTAAAGGTAGGGCTGAGAGGCAGACCACAGGCCATCTTAAGGAGAACTTTCTGTTCAAGTGCAGAAAGCAGGCAGGATTACCACCCAGTGGACTCGGC
>NW_020251553.1:0-1627 GCF_003255815.1 Theropithecus gelada | reverse complement strand
ATGCCAGAGAGTGAGCTCGCCCTGGGAATGGAGGTGGAGAGACAGGGGTTTTCTCTCTAAACCTGGTGAAGTTTTGTCTGAAGCCACCACGTAGAGATTCTCATAGAAACGAAGTTTCCTTTTTGTTTATTAATACAGTAGGTAGCACAATGTTGATAATCCCTGAATGATTAGAATTCCAATTTGTAAAAGACCTGTGTCAAAACAGCATTACAAAGCTCTTAAGTTTTACTTTCCCAGATTATGGATCTGTGGCTCTGGGTTGTTGCATTTAAAATTACCTTCATTCCTTAGCCGAGTTTCCCTGTGTGAGTCAAGAACGTCTCCTAAATACAGAGAAGCAGGGTTTGTTACTGTCTATTGCAACCGGGAGCCTGTAGTCATCACCTCAAAGTTGCGAGTGCTCCATGCAGTCCCAATGCTCTTCACCGACGCTCAAGCACTGCCTGTTTTCCTGAACTATGCACATCTAAGCAGTGTGCATATTTTATCTGGACACTTAGTATTTTTATAACTTTTTTTTTTTTTAATCATAAGGAGCCAATTAGCTTTTAGGAAGTCCAACAAAATGTATTGAATACCGAATGCGAAGAACCCCCTGCTAGGCTCTTCCCCTGCTTTAGAATTCTTTCCTCTGCTCCTTTTCCTCACCTCCTGCTTCTCCAGCCCTTCTCTCTGCCCCTCATCCTCACACCTCCCCCCACTTAGTCCCGGCCACCGGGTCACTCCTGAATTGTGGCACTAACACTGTCCCTCACCTCTTGCCCATGTCTGTGCTCCCCACAGTGCTCAGCGGTCCTGCTAACGTGAGCAAAGTCCTGTCATTTCTTCACTTAACAATGGTTGGATTCTGGTCTACAATTTGCTATGTTTTCAATTCGTCTCATCTCTTTTTGTTTCTGTTCCTCCTCTACTACTTCCTTATGTGTCAAATAAACAGTTTGTAGTTTATGATTTTAATTCTCCTAGTGGCTTTTGGCTATATTTCTTTTTTTTTTTTTTTTTTGAGACGGAGTCTCGCTCTGTCGCCCAGGCGGGAGTGCAGTGGCCGGATCTCAGCTCACTGCAAGCTCTGCCTCCCGGGTTTACGCCATTCTCCTGCCTCAGCCTTCCGAGTAGCTGGGACTACAGGCGCCCGCCACGTCGCCCGGCTAGTTTTTTGTATTTTTTAGTAGAGACGGGGTTTCACCGTGCTAGCCAGGATGGTCTCGATCTCCTGACCTCGTGATCCACCCGTCTCGGCCTCCCAAAGTGCTGGGATTACAGGCTTGAGCCACCGCGCTGTTGGCTATATTTCTTTACACTAATTTTTTACTGTTGTAAGAATGGAAACCCAATTCCTTGGCTTTTCACAGTGAAGTTCAGGTTATATTAAACGACACCCGGCAAAATAGAGGACACTTGTAACAGTGTAGCTTCATTTAACCTAACATTATGCTATTATTGTTTTATATATTACATCAATCTATATTATGAACTCAATGATACAGTGTAATACTTTTTGTTTTAGACAAGCAGCCACATGTCTTCAGGAAATTAAGAAAATGAATGTGAATGTGACATGTGTATGTGCATCATTCCTGTTGTTAATTGTTCCTTTCTGTATATCTGGGTCACCATCTAGCAT
>NW_020251552.1:0-1627 GCF_003255815.1 Theropithecus gelada | reverse complement strand
CTGTAACTTTCAATTCCTGGGCCTCAGCAATCCTTCCACCTCAGCCTCCCAAGAAGCTAGGACTACAGGCATACACTACCACGCCCAGCTAACTTTTTATTTTTATTTCTGTAAAGACAGGGCTTATGTTATCCAGGCTGGTCTTGAACTCCTGGCTTCAAGTGATCCTCCCACCTCAGCCTCCCAAAGTGCTGGGATTACAGACATGAGCCACCATACCCAGCTGTTAGCCTTTTTTTTTTTTTTTTTTTTTTTTTTGTTTGGCAGAGTTTACTCTTGTTGACCAGGTTGGAGTGCAATGACACGATCTTGGCTCACTGCAACCTTCCCCTCCTGGGTTCAAGCGATTCTCGTGTCTCAGCCTCCCAAGTAGCTGGAATTACAGGCATGCGCCACCACGCCTGACTAATTTTGTATTTTTTTAGTAGAGACGGGGTTTCACCATGTTGGTCAGGCTGGTCTCGAACTCCTGACCTCAAGTGATCCACCCACCTCAGCCTCCCAAAGTGCTGGGATTACAGGTGTGAGTCACCGTGCCCAGCATTAGTCCATTTTAAAACTGGGTTTTGGTTTTTTTGGGTTTTGTTCATTGTTCAGTTCTGAATTCTTTATATATTCTGAATGGAAGTCCTTTATCTGATAAATGATCTGCAAACTTTCCCACCAGTCTCTGGTAATTATTATCTTTTAAATCTGCAACTTGGCCTCTTTTTTGTTCATATTATTTGTGTCTTTCCTTTCTTTGTTCCTTCTTCCCAGAACCGTTGATCCATTTTGTTGGTTAATTTTTTTCGAAGAACCAATTTTTGTCTTCATTGTTCTTCTCTATTGCATCTTTGCTATTTCATTGATTTCTGATCTTATTTTTATCTCAATTTTCTCAACTTTCTGGGCTTACACTGTTTTTGTTTTTGTTTACCTCCCAACTTTCTCTTTTTAAAAATTTGTTTTTTTAAAACTTAAGGTATAATTTACATACAGTGTAATTCACTCCTCTGGTATGCACAGTTCTGACTTGACACATGCATTTAGTTGTGTAACCACCAGCACAACTGAGCTATAAAACGTTTCTATCTCC
This sequence comes from Theropithecus gelada, assembly GCF_003255815.1. Lineage (NCBI taxonomy): Eukaryota > Metazoa > Chordata > Mammalia > Primates > Cercopithecidae > Theropithecus > Theropithecus gelada. Next base: position 549 of record NW_020251552.1, on the reverse strand, counting down.
TGGCCAGGCGCGGTGGCTCATGCCTGTAGTCCCAGCACTTTGGGAGGCCGAGGTGGGCGGATCACCAGAGGTCAGGAGTTTGAGAACAGCCTGGCCAACATGGTGAAACCCCATCTCTACTAAAAATACAAAAATTAGCCAGGCATGGTGACGCATGGCTGTAGTCCCAGCTACTTGGAGGCTGAGGCAGGAAAATTGAAATTTCGCCACTGCACTCCAGCCTGGGTGATAGAGTGAGACTCTGTCTCAAAAGAAAAAAACAAACAAACAAATTTGCCATCTTCCAAAAGGTTCCCTCATGCCTCTTCCCCTAACTTTCTGAGATGGAGACAGGAGACAGCTTACAAACCTTAAGGTTTCTTCTTTTCACAGTAAGCATCTGTAGCAATGTTCCTGGAAGCCTTGCTTCTGTGGCCCCCCAGAAGCTGGGTGTGCAATGTTTTCATGATCATCCAGTTCGTCCGTTTTCTTTCTTTCTTTCTTTCCTTCCTTTCTTTCTTTCTCTTTCTTTCTTTCTTTCTTTCTTTCTTTCTTTCTTTCTTTCTTTCT
>NW_020251551.1:0-1627 GCF_003255815.1 Theropithecus gelada | reverse complement strand
GGCAAGATGGTTGGAGAGCTTCTTAACGTTTCCCAAGGCCTCTGGATCTAGCTGGGCGATGCTAAGCCTCTGCAAGTCACTGGCCAATAATCACATGTGCTCTTCGCCATCCACTGGCACAGTGAGAAAGATCTCTTTGCTGTGGGCAAGAGGATGCCATTTCCTGAGATGTTGTAAATCCGCTCTCCTGTGGCAGGAGTGTGCAGGCCAGGGATCATGAAGACCCTCAAGTCAAACCTGGGTGTCAGGCCTGGAGTTGGTTTCACTATGGACACGTCTAATCGGGCCAAAGCTGTGGTAACAGTGATGGCACAGCTTGACTTTTCCCTCCTGCCTTTTCCTTGTACAGACTGAGTTCTCTTCTTGGATGGAGGACACCTTTTGACTCTTGCAGTTTGAAGATTCTTATGTTTATTTTCTTCTTCTTCCTCTTCCACTATCATTTCATCTACTTGTATCACCTTTCGTGTTTTAGCAGGTTTCAGGGGTGTCTGAATAGCTTCCATGGTTAGTTTGTCAATTTTGGTGATATCCAGGTCAGCTGCTGCTGCCTCTTCCAAGCTTTGTTTCCTCCAAGGGAGAAATAATCGAGCCATTCATCTTTGCGCAATGCCTCGGGGAGCTGCAGGATCCGGATGTTGTAGAGTTTATCTACCTCCTTAAAGAGGTTCTGCCTGTCTAACTCAACTTGCTTGATTCGTATTTCCACTTCACGGTCAAAGTCTTTAACAAAGGAGGTAAGCTTCCACCTCCCTAAGGAGTTGGTCTTGGCTACACAACTGCTGCCCTTCCTAGGAGCCATGGTGCTCAGTGGAGGCTGCCGGAAGCAACAGATACGGGCAGGAAAGCAAACTCTTCTCCAATTTTAAATCAAGTAGTTTTACAGTTCTTTTTTTTGTTTGTTTTTGAGACGAAGTCTTGCTGTGTTGCCCAGTTGGAGTGCAGTGGTGTGATCTCGGCTCACTATAACCTCCACCTCCCAGGTTCAAGTGATTTTCCTGCCTCAGCCTCCCAAGCAGCTGGGATTATAGGCACGCACCACCATGCCTGGCTAAATTTTTTTTTTTTTAGATGGAGTTTTGCTCTTGTTGCCCAGGTGGGAGTACAACGGTGCGATCTCGGCGCACCGCAACCTCCGCCTCCCGGGTTCAAGCAATTCTCCTGTCTCAGCCTCCTGAGTAGCTAGGATTACAGGCATGCACCACCACCTCCAGCTAATTTTGTATTTTTAGTAGAGGCAGGGTTTCTCCATATTGGTCAGGCTGGTCTCGAACTCCCAACCTCAGGTGATCCGCCCGCCTCAGCCTCCCAAAGTACTGAGATTACAGGCATAAGCCACTGCACTGAGTCTAATTTTTCTATTTTTTTTTTTTTTTTTTAGTAGAGAAGGGGTTTTGCCATGTAGGCCAGGCTGGTCTTGAACTCCTGACTTCAGGTGATCTGTCTGCCTCAGCCACCTAAAGTGCTGGGATCACAGGTGTGAGCCACCGCACCCAGCATTTTTTTTATTTTTTTTGAGACAGAGACTCATTCTGTTGCCCAGGCTGGAGTGCAATAGTGCAATCTCGGCTCACTGCAATGTCCACCTCCCAGGTTCAAGTGATTCTCCTGCCTCAGCCTCCTGAGT
>NW_020251550.1:0-1627 GCF_003255815.1 Theropithecus gelada | reverse complement strand
GTGGGCCTGCAGAGGACGCCGGCAGGAGGAGCTGGGCCTAGAGAGGCAGCCTGGAGGAAGTCTGGGGCGTGGAGACACCGTCAGACGGCAGGAGCCGGGTCCGGAGAGGCCACCGTGGGGCACGGCTTCAGGACGTTTGGGGCCTACAAAGGCTGCGGAGCGGGAGCTGGGCCGGAGCCGAGTCCAAAGAGGTTGTCGTGAGGTCCGGGCAGGGCCCGCGGCCGCAGACGGGAGCAGGAGGAGCTGGGCCTGGACGGGAGGTCGGGAGGCCGCAACTGGGCCTGGAGGGGCCGGCCTGAGGTGGTTCGGGGCCTGGAGAGGCCGCCAAAAGGCACAGGCTGGGCCTGGAAAGGCCGTTCCCCGTGACGAATGAGCCGGGCCTAACGAGGCCACTGGGAGGCAGGAGCGGGGCCCGTCGGAGCTGCCGAAAGGCAGGAGGAGCTCTGGCCTGGGGAGGCCGCAGTCAGGCGAGAGCTGGGCGTGGAGAGTCCGCTGGGAGGCAGAGGCTGGGCCTGTGCAGGCCTTCGGGAGGCAGTAGGCTGGACATGGCGAGGCCGACTGGAGGTCAAGTCCTGGGCCTGAGGAGGCCGCCCAGAGGCGTGAGCGGGCCTGGGTCTCAAGAGGCCAGTGGAAGGCAGGAGGAGCTGGGCCTGGAGAGGCTGACCTGAGGAAGTCTGGCAGCTGGGGAGGCCGCGGAGAGGCAGGAGCTGGGCCGGCGTAGGCCGACTGGGCGCCGAGTTGGGCCCGCAGGGGGCGTCGGGAGCAGGAGCGAGCCCTAGAGAGGCCGAGACAAGACGCCAGCGTGGGCCTGCACAGGCCGCCGGCAGGAGGAGCTGGGCCTGGAGAGGCTGGCTGGAGGAAGTCTGGGGCATGGAGACGCCGTCGGAGGGCAGGAGCCGGGCCCGGAGAGGCCACCGTGGGGCCCGGCTTCAGGACGTTTGGGGCCTACAAAGGCCGCGGAGCGGGAGCTGGGCCGGAGCCGAGTCCAAAGAGGTTGTCGTGAGGCCGGGAGCAGGAGGAGCTGGGCCTGGACGGGAGGCCGGAAGGCCGCAACTGGGCCTGGAGGGGCCGGCCTGAGGAAGTTCGGGGCCTGGACAGGCCGCCAAAAGGCACAGGCTGGGCCTGGAAAGGCCGTTCCCCGTGACAAATGAGCCAGGCCTAACGAGGCCACTGGGAGGCAGGCGCGGGGCCCGGCGGAGGTGCGGAAAGGCAGGAGGAGCTCTGGCCTGGGGAGGCCGCAGTCAGACGAGAGCTGGGCGAGGAGAATCTGCTGTGCGGCAGAGGCTGGGCCTGTGCAGCCCTACGGGAGGCAGGAGGCTGGGCCTGGCGAGGCCGACTGGAGGTCAAGTCCTGGGCCTCAGGGGGCCGCCCAGAGGCGTGAGCGGGGCTGGGCCTCAAGAGGCCAGTGTCAGGCAGGAGGAGCTGGGCCTGGAGAGGCTGACCTGAGGAAGTCTGGCAGCTGAGGAGGCCGCGGAGAGGCAGGAGCTGGGCCGGCGGAGGCCGACTTGGCGACGACTTGGGCCCGCAGGGGCCGCCGGGAGCAGGAGCGAGCCCTGGAGAGGCCGAGACTCGAGGCCAGCGTGGGCCTGCAGAGGACGCCGGCAGGAGGAGCTGGGCCTAGAGAGGC
>NW_020251549.1:821-1627 GCF_003255815.1 Theropithecus gelada | reverse complement strand
TTTGTGGATTTCCTTGCTAGCCTTATTTCTGTGGAATCTGAGAAGAGATATTTCGGATCCCTTTGAAGACTATAGGGCCAAAGGAAATATCCTCCGATAACAAAGAGAAAGAAGCTATCTGAGAAACTTCTTTGTGTTCTGTGAAATCATCTCACAGAGTTACAGCTTTCCCCTCAAGAAGCCTTTCGCTAAGACAGTTCGTGTGGAATTCGCAGAATGATATTTGAAAGCCCTTAGAGGGGTATGGTGAAAAAGGAAATATCCTCCGATGAAATCTGGAAAGAAGCTTTCTGAGAAACCGCTTAGTGTTCTGTTAATTTATCTCACAGAATTACATCTGTATTTCGTGGGTCACATTGCTAGCCTTATTTCTGTGGAATCTGAGAACAGCTATTTCGGATCCCTTTGAAGAGTATAGGGCCAAAGAAAATATAATCCGATAACAATGAGAAAGAAGCTTTCTGAGAAACTTCTTAGTGTTCTGTGAAATCATCTCACCGAGTTACAGCATTCCACTCAAGAAGCCTTTCGCTAAGACAGTTCTTGTGGAATTGGCAAAGTGATATTTGAAAGCCCTTAGTGGGCTATGGTGAAAAAGGAAATATCCTTAGATGAAATCTGGAAACATGCATTCTGAGAAACTGCTTAGAGTTCTGTTAATTCGTCTCACAGAGTTAACTCTGTATTTCGTGGATCTCTTTGATAGCCTTATTTCTGTGGAATCTGAGAAGAGATATTTTGGATCCCTTTGAAGACTATAGGGCCAAAGGAAATATCCTCCTATAACAATGAGAAAGAAGCTTTCT
>NW_020251549.1:0-726 GCF_003255815.1 Theropithecus gelada | reverse complement strand
CTCCGGTAACAATGAGAAAGAAGCTTTCTGAGAAACTTCTTTGTGTTCTGTGAAATCACCTCACAGAGTTACAGTTTTCCCCTGAAGAACCCTTTCGCTAAGACAGTTCTTGTGGAATTGGAAAAGTGATATTTGATAGCCCATAGAAGGCTACGGTGAAAAAGGAAATATCCTCAGATGAAATCTGGAAAGAAGTTTTCTGAGAAACTGCTTAGTGTTCTGTTAATTCATCTCACAGAGTTACATCTGTATTTCGTGGATCTCTTTGCTGGCCTTATTTCTGTGGAATCTCAGAGCAGATATTTCGGATCCCTTTGAGGACTATAGGACCAAAGGAAATATCCTCTGATAACAATGAGAAAGAAGTTTCCTGAGAACCTTCGTTGTGTTCTGTGAAATCATCTCACAGAGTTGCAGCATTCCACTCAAGAAGCCTTTCGCTAAGACAGTTCTTCTGGAATTGGCAAAGTAATATTTGGAAGCCCGTAGAGGGGTATGGTGAAAAAGGAAATATCCTCAGATGAAATCTGGAAAGAAGATTTCTGAGAAACTGCTTAGTGTTCTGTTAATTCATCTCACAGTGTTATATCTGTATTTCGTGGATCTCTCTGCCAGCCTTATTTCTGTGGAATCTGAGAACAGATATTTCGGATTCCATTGAAGACTATGGGGCCAAAGGAAATATCCTCCGATAACAAAGAGAAAGAAGCTTTCTGATAAACTTCT
>NW_020251548.1:0-1628 GCF_003255815.1 Theropithecus gelada | reverse complement strand
AAGAGCTAACTATCCTAAATATATATGCACCCAATACAGGAGCACCCAGATTCATAAAGCAAGTCCTTAGAGACTTACAAAGAGACTTAGACTCCCATACAATAATAATGGGAGACTTCAACACTCCATTGTCAACATTAGACAGATCAACGAGACAGAAAGTTAACAAGGATATCCAGGAATTGAACTCATCTCTGCAGCAAGCAGACCTAATAGACATCTATAGAACTCTCCACCCCAAATCAACAGAATATACATTCTTCTCAGCACCACATCGTACTTACTCCAAAATTGACCACGTAATTGGAAGTAAAGCACTCCTCAGCAAATGTACAAGAACAGAAATTATAACAAACTGTCTCTCAGACCACAGTGCAATCAAACTAGAACTCAGGACTAAGAAACTCAATCAAAACCGCTCAACTACATGGAAACTGAACAACCTGTTCCTGAATGACTACTGGGTACATGACGAAATGAAGGCAGAAATAAAGATGTTCTTTGAAACCAATGAGAACAAAGATACAACATACCAGAATCTCTGGGACACATTCAAAGCAGTGTGTAGAGGGAAATTTATAGCACTAAATGCCCACAAGAGAAAGCAGGAAAGATCTAAAATTGACACTCTAACATCGCAATTAAAAGAACTAGAGAAGCAAGAGCAAACACATTCCAAAGCTAGCAGGAGGCAAGAAATAACTAAGATCAGAGCAGAACTGGAGGAGATAGAGACACAAAAAACCCTCCAAAAAATCAATGAATCCAGGAGTTGGTTTTTTGAAAAGATCAACAAAATTGACAGACCACTAGCAAGACTAATAAAGAAGAAAAGAGAGAAGAATCAAATCAACGCAATTAAAAATGATAAAGGGGATATCACCACCGACCCCACAGAAATACAAACTACCATCAGAGAATACTATAAACACCTCTACGCAAATAAACTGGAAAACCTAGAAGAAATGGATAATTTCCTGGACACTTACACTCTTCCAAGACTAAACCAGGAAGAAGTTGAATCCCTGAATAGACCAATAGTAGGCTCTGAAATTGAGGCAATAATTAATAGCCTACCAACCAAAAAAAGTCCAGGACCAGATGGATTCACAGCTGAATTCTACCAGAGGTATAAGGAGGAGTTGGTACCATTCCTTCTGAAACTATTCCAATCAATAGAAAAAGAGGGAATCCTCCCCAACTCATTTTATGAGGCCAACATCATCCTGATACCAAAGCCTGGCAGAGACACAACAAAAAAAGAGAATTTTAGACCAATATCCCTGATGAACATCGATGCAAAAATCCTCAATAAAATACTGGCAAACCGGATTCAACAACACATCAAAAAGCTTATCCACCATGATCAAGTGGGCTTCATCCCTGGGATGCAAGGCTGGTTCAACATTCGCAAATCAATAAACATAATCCAGCATATAAACAGAACCAAAGACAAGAACCACATGATTATCTCAATAGATGCAGAAAAGGCTTTTGACAAAATTCAACAGCCCTTCATGCTAAAAATGCTCAATAAATTCGGTATTGATGGAACGTACCTCAAAATAATAAGAGCTATTTATGACAAACCCACAGCCAATATCATACTGAATGGGCAAAAACTGGAA
>NW_020251547.1:0-1629 GCF_003255815.1 Theropithecus gelada | reverse complement strand
TTGACTTGTTTTTGTCTGATGTACCACAATGGGGCTTGTGTTCAAATGAAGCTGTGGGACATCCTTTAGATACTGGGTTCAAACAATTCTCTCCTTCCTTGATGTTCCCTTAGGAGAGAGGTGTCAGAAAGTCTGGGAAGATCCATAGTGGGAAAAGTTTATCTGTATTTCCTGGAGACTCATGGCCAGCTCCCTTGTGCACAGGACTTCTGGAGAAGGCCAGCCCTACCACTTGCATAACTACCTCCCATCTCCAGCCCTTCAGTAAATATTTAAGTGATTCATTAAATATTTACAACTTAAAAAAGTAGAGTAACCCAGTGGAACTTGACTTTAACTAGAATTTAAGTTTGCGAGTAGGTGGTCAGTAGAACAAGTGTGGTAGATTGGGTGACATACTATGGTTTTTAGGGTTTGTTTGTTTGTTTTATTTTTTGTTTTCCTTATACAGAGTTAGCAATAATTAATTTGAATAAAGAAGGAAAACATTAAATGGTTGGCAGGTGTAACGCGAACGCTATTCCATGACTTGTTCAGCCATAGCCTCAATTTGACATGCTAGACTGTGAATCCTAAAGACTGGTACACGGTTATTGCGCTGGAGTTACGGTTCTCATTCCAACAACTATAGAACATTCTGAATAGTGTTTTAAAATTTTATTTTAATGAAAGTTAAGAAAAAAATGTTACTTACACACTAAATAAAATAAACATAAAATGGTCTCCTGCCTGACTTGCGAAAGTCCCATGGCCTGATCCTGGCCAGCAGGAGCAGCTGGTGTTGAGGAGTGGGGTCAAGATGTAGCTGAGTTTCCAGCCACCTAGATGTGGTTTCCTGGTGTCTCCGGTCTGGGTGAAGGATGATGCAGAGCTGGTGTTCTGGCCAGCATCCCAATAGGGCCCCAGCCACTGCAGGATGTTTCTGGCCTACTGGGATTCGGGCTCCAGCTGACAGGACAGTTTGTAACTGCAGGACAGAGAGGCAGCTGTGAGGCCACCATGAGCCACACATCATGTCCCCTCTCAGTGCCTGCCCAGCTGGAATCCTGGGTCCCCAGGAGTCCCCGTGCAACAGGGCTTGATGCTGGTGGTGGAGTCATGGCCATAGGCTCTCTGCAGCTGTCCACAGAGAGCCTCCTCTTGGCCAGGTTGGGTGGCTCACACCTGTGCTGTCAGTACTTTGGGAGGCTGAGGTGGGTGGATTGCTTGAGGCCAGGAGGTTGAGACCAGCCTGGACATCATCGTGAAACTCCACATGTACCACAACAACAAGANGACAGACAGAGAAATTGAGATCTCTCATAGAAAGAAAGCACTCAGTGACCCTGGAATTGCCTGCCCTTGGAAAGGCTCAATTTCACCCTCCTATTATGGGACTACCCTAGGGAGAGGCTGAGTCCAGTTCAGCCCACAGCTCAGCAGCGTTGCAGTCAGGCAGCTCTGCAGCTTCACCACTCAGGGATAGGGATTGGTGGCTGCCATGGAGCCTCCTTCACTCAGCCGTATGAGATGGGCCTGACACCCCCACCCACAGGAGCAGCTGTGAGGCTCTCAGGAGAGGAGGTTTTCCAAGGGCTGAGATCTAAAGGCTTGGTCCAGGCCCCTCTCCTCCCAAGCCTCAGGATCCTG
>NW_020251546.1:0-7927 GCF_003255815.1 Theropithecus gelada | reverse complement strand
ATGCACATGTACCCTACAACTTAAAGTATAATAATAATAAATAAATTTAAAAATAAAAAAAATAAAAAATAAAAAAAAAAGTAGGAACAAGCTATCTGTGAAAATGTTTTGAGTGTAGATTCATCTACAGAATGAAAACTGTGTTTAGATTCACCAGGGAGGAAACACTCTTTTTGTAGAATCAATGAAAAGACATTTGTGCACCCACTGAGACCTACAGTGAAATCCCAAATAGTCCACAATCAAAACTAGAAACAATCTATCTGTGAAAACTTTTTGTGATGTGAATATTCATCTCACAGAAAGGAACCTGTGTTTTGATTTGCCAGGTTGTTAACAGTAATTTTGTAGAATCTATGAAAAGACATTCTGAGCCCACTGAGGCTTATATTGAAAAACAGAATATCCCATGATTAAAACTAGAAGCAAGGTATCTGTGAAAATGCTTTCTGATTTTGGATTCATTGCACAGAACATACCTATATAGCAATTCACAACATTAAAAACACTCTTTCTGTAGTATCTACAATAGGATGTTTCTGAGCCCATTGAAGCCTATAGTAAAAAACCAAATATCCTGTGATAAATATTATAACAAACTACCTGTTAACATGCTTTGTGACTCGGAAGTTCATATCACAGAATGAAACCTGCATTTGATTCACCAGGTTGAAACATTCTTTCTGTATAATCAATGACCATGCATTTCTGCGCCCTTTGATTCCCATAAGGAAATAACATATATCCTGCGATATAAACTAGAAACAATGTGTCTGTGAAAATTCTGATGTGTGAATTCATCTCACAGAAAGGAACCTGTGTTTTGATACCCAGGATGGAAACACTGTTTCTAGAGAATCAACTAAGGGACATTTCTAAGACCATTGATACCCATACTGAAAAAGCAAATATTTTGCAATAAAAACTAGAAACAAACTACCTATAAAAATACTGTGTGACCTGTGGACTCATCTCACAGAATGGAACCTGAATCATTCACCAGTTTGGAAGCACTCTTTCTGTAGAATCTACAAAGGAATATTTCTGAGCCCTTTGAAGCCCAGAGTGAAAAACTGAATATCCCTGGATAAAAAATATAAGCAAGTGATCTGTGTAACTGCTTTGTAATGTGTGGATTTCTCTCACAGAATTGAATGTGTTTTGATTCACCAGGTTGTAAACACTCTTTTTTTAGAACCTACGGAGAGACATTTCTGATCCAATTGAAGCCTAGAGTGAAAAACCGAATATCCCTCGATAATAATTACAAACAAGAGATCTGTGTAAGTGCTTTGTGATTTGTGAATTCATCTCACAGAATGCAACCTGTATTTGATTGAAAAGGATGGGAACTCTCTTTTTGTACTATCTACTGAAAGACATTTCTGAGCAAATTGAAGCCCATATTTAAAAACTCAATAACCTCCCATACAAAATAGAAACAGGCTATCACTGAAAAGGCTTTGTCATATGTGGATTCATCTCACAGAAAGGAACCTGTGTATTGATTCACCCGTTGGAAACACTCTTTTTGCAGAATATATGAAGGGACATTTCTGAGCCCTTTGAAGCCTATAGTGAAAAAACAAATATCCCATGATAAAAAGTGAAGACAAGCTGTCTGTGAAAATGCTTTATAATGTGTGGATTCATCTCACAGAATAGAACCTGTGCTTTGATTTTCCAGGTTGGAAATCCTCTTTTTGTAGAATCTATGACGGCACATTGTTGAGCCCATTAAAGCCTATTTTGAAAAACTGAATATCCCATGATAAAAAGCGGAAACAAGCTATCTGTGAAAATGTTTTGTGATGTTGGATTTATCTCAGAGAATAAAATCTGTGTTTTGATTCATCAGGTTGGAAACGCTCTTTTTAAAAATCTACAAAGAGACATTTCTGAGCTTATTGTAGTGTATAGTGAAAAATCAAATGTTGCACCATAAAAATCTATAAACAAGCTATTCGTGAAAATGCCTTTCGATGTGTGGATTAATATCACAGAATGGAAGCATTGTTTTTATTTACCAGGCTAGATACATTCCTGAAGTAGGTTCTAGGAAGGGACATTACTGAGCCCATTGAAGCCTATTGTGAAAAACCAAATATTCCATGATAAAAATTAGAAACAGGCTGTCTGTGAAAATGCTTTTGTGATGTGTACATTTATCTCAGAAATAGAACCTGTGTTTGGATTCACTAGGTTAACAACCCTTTTTTGTAGAATCTACAGAGGAACATGTCTGAGCCCAATTAGACCTTTACTGAAAGCCAGAATGTCCCATGATTAAAACTACAAACAAGCTATCTGTGAAAATGCTTTGTGATGTGTGGATTCATCTCACAGAATGGAACTTGTGTTTTAATTCACCATGTAAGAAACACTCTTTTTGTAGAATCTGTGAAGTGGCATTTCTGAGCTTTTCGAGGCCTATAGTGAAAAACTGAATATCCCTGATTAAAACTAGAAACGAGCTATCTGTGAAAATGCTTTGAGATGTCTGGATTCATCTCACAGAATGAAACTTGCATTTTAATTCACCAGTTGAAAACACTCTTTTTGTAGAATCTACAAGGGACATATCTGAGTCCTTTTAGGCCAATAGTGAAAAACAGAATATAACCGATGAAAGTTAGAAACAATATACCTGTGAAAATGTTTTGTGACATGTGAATTTATCTCACAGAATGGAAACTTTGTTTTAATTTCCAGGATGCAAGCACTCTTCTGTATAATCTATGAAGGGACATTTCAAATAATATTTGGATTTTCAAATATACCACAATTAAACCAGAACAGGATATCTTTGTAAATTCTTTATGATATTTGGATTCATTTCACAGACTTAAACCTGTGTTTTGATTCACCACATTAGAAAGACTCTTTTTGTAGAATCCATGAAGGGACATTTCTGAGCCCTATGAAGACGATAGTAAAAACAGAATATCACATGATCATAACTAGAAACAAACCATTTATAATGCTTGTGACATGTGGATTCATCTCACAGAATGGGACCTGTCTTTTGATTCACCAGGTTGGGAACATTCTCTTTGTAGAGTCTACAAAAGGACATTTCTGAGCCCATTAAAGCCTATTGTGAAAAACCGAATATCCCACAATAAAAATTGGAAACAAGCTATCTGTGAAAATGCTTTGTGATGTGTGGATTCGTATCACGAAATAGAACCTGTGTTTTGATTCACCAGGTTGGAAACACTGTTTTTCATAGAATCTGCGAAGGGACATTTCTGAGCCCAATAAAGTCTCTACTGAAAATCCGAATATCCCATGATTGAAACTAGAAATGATTTATCTGTGAAAATGCTATGTGATGTGTAGATTAATCTCACAGAATGAAACCTGTGTTTTGATTCACCAGGTTGGAAACACTTTTTCTGTAGAATTTACGAAGGGACAATTCTGAGCTCTTTGAGGCCTATACCAAAAAAGTGAGTATCACCGATAAAAAACTAAAACAAGCTATCTGTTGAAATGTTTTGTGATGTGTGGATTCATCTCGCAGAATGGAACCTGTGTTTCCATTCACCAAGCTGCAAACCCTCTTTTTGTAGAATTTTAATCCAGTGAGGCCTATTCTGAAAAAAGGAATATTCTAGGATAAAAATTAGAGAGAAGCTATCTGTAAAAATGCTTTGTGATATCTGAATTCCTTTCACTGAGTTAAATTTGTGTTTTGATTCACTAGGTTGGAAGCACTTCCATTGTAGAATCTAAAAATGGAAATTTTTGAGCCTATGGAGGCCTACAATGAAAAACAGAATATTCCATGATAAAAACTAGAAATAACTATGTATGAAAAAGCTTTGTGATGAGTGGATTCATCTCACAGAAGAGAACCTGTGTTTTGATTCACTAGATTGGAAACACTCTTTTTGTAGAATCCACTAAGAGCTATTTCTAAGCCCATTGATGTGCATAAGATGAAATTGAATACTCCACCTGCCACACACACACACACACACACACACTAGAAACAAGGTATCTATGAAAATGCTTTGGGATGTGTGGATTCTTCTCACAGAATGAAACATATGTTTTGATTCTCCACGTTGAACACACACTATTTGTAGAATCAATGGAAAGACATTTTTGAGTCCAATGCAGTTTATAGTGAAAAACTGAATATTCCACGAAAAAAAAAAAATAGAAAAATGCTATCTGTGAAAATACTTTGTGATATATGGATGCATCTTACAGAATGGACCCTGTGTTTTGGTTCACCAGAGCGGAAACACACGTTTTGTAGAATCTATGATGGGACATTTCTTAGTCCCTTGAGGCCCATTGTGAGAAACTGAATATCCAGTGATAAAAACTATAAACAAGTAATCTGTGAAAATGGTTCATGATGTGAGGATTCATCTCACACAATGGAACCAGTGTTTTGATTCATCAGGTTGGAAACACTCTTTTCGTAAAATCTATGAAGGGACATTTCTGAGCCCATTGAGGTCTATAGTGAAAAGCCAACTATCATGTGATAAAAATTACAAAAACAAAGCTAACTATGAAAATGCTTTGTGATTTGTGGATTCATTGCATGAATTTAAACCTGTGTTTTGATTCATCAGGTTGAAATCGCTCCTTTTGTAGAGTCTATGAGGGTGTATTTCTGAGCCCATTGAAGTCTGTAGTGAAAAATGGAATATCTCACAAGAAAAATTAGAAAGAAACTATCTGTGAGAAGGTTTATGATGTGTGGATTCATCTCACAGAATGGAACTGTGTTTTGATTCTCCAGTTTGGAAACACACTTTTGTAGAATCTGCGAAAGATTTCTGAGGACATTGAGGTCCATAGTGAAAAACCCAATATCCTTGGATAAAAACTAGAAACAAACTATGTTTGAAAAAGATTTGTGATGAGTAGATTCATCTTACCGAATGGAACCTGTATTTTGATTTATCAGGATACAAATATTCTTTTTGTAGAATCTACGAAAATACATTTCTGAGCAAATTGTAACTCATACTTAAAAACCAAATATCTCCTTATAAAAACTAGAAACAAGATGTCTGTGAAACCGCTTTGTGACGTGTGGGTTCATCTCACAGAATGGAAACTGTGTTTTGATTATCCACATTGGAAACACTTTTTTGTAGAATATAGAAAGGGACATTTCTGAGCCCTTTGAAAGCTGTAGTGAAAATCTCAATATCACAAGATAAAAACTAGAACCAAGCTATCTGTGAAAATGCTTTGTAATGTGTGGATTTATCTCACAGAATAGAACCTGTGTTTTCATTCACCAGGTTAAAAACACTCCTTTCGAAGCCTGCACGAAGAGACATTTCTGAGCCCATCGAAGCTTGTATTGAAAAACAGAATACCAAGTGATAAAATCTAGAAACATGCTACCTGAGAAAAGGTCTTTTGATGTGTGGATTCATCTCCTAGAATGGAACTTGGGTTTTGATTCTCTAGTTTGGAAACATTCTTTCTTAGTACTTACAAAGGGACATTTCTGAGCCCATTAAGGTCTATAGTGAAAAACTGAATGTCATGCAATAAAAACTTGAAACAAACTATTTGTGGAAATGCTTTGTGATGTGTGTGTTCATCTCACGGATTCTCTAGGTGGGAAACATTCTATTTGTAGAATCTATGAATGGACCTTTTTGAGCCCATTAAGGTCAATAAGAAAAAATTGAATATCCACGATATAAACTAGAAACAAATTCTATGTGAAAATGCATTGTGAAGTGTGGGTTCATCTCACAGGATGGAACCTGCATTATAATTTATTAGATTGGAATCACTCTTTCTGTAGAACCAACGAAGAGATATTTCTGAGCCCATTGATGCCCATAAGGAAAAATCAAAAATCACGTGATAAAAACTAGAAAAAATCTTTCTGTGAAAATGCTTTGTGATGTGTGGATTCATCTCACAGAATGGAACTTGTGCTTTTTAACTCACCTGATTAGAAACATTCTCTTTGTAGAATCTACAAAAGAACATTTCTGAGCCCATTAAGGTCTACAGTAAAAATAAATATCCCGCAAAAAAACTTGAAACAAGCTATTTGTGGAAATGCTTTGAGATGTGTGTATGTTCATCTCACAGAATGGAGCCTATGTTTTGAGTCGCTAGGTGGGAAATACTGTTTTTGTAGAATCCACGAACGGATGTTTCTGAACCCATCAAGGCCAATAAGAAAAAATTTAATATCCCATGATATAAACTAGAAACAAGCTATATGTGAAAACGCATTGTAAAGTGTGGATTCATCTCACCGAATGGAACCTGTGTTATAATTCATCAAGTTTAAAACTCTCTTTCTGTAGAATCAACATAGAGCTATTTCTGAACCCATTGAGGCCCACAAGGAAAAAGTAGAAAATCCCACAATAAAAACTATAAACAAGCTACCTGTGAAAAAGCTTTGTGATATGTGGATTCATCTCACCGAATGGAATGTGCACTTTCATTCAACAGGTTGGAAACATTCTTTGTATAATTGAGAACGGACATTTCTCTTCCCATTGAAGCCCGCAGTGAAAACCCGAATATCCCACGATTAAAACTAGAAACAAGCTATCTGTTAAAACATCTTGTGTTGTGTTGATTCATCTCACAGAATATAACCTGTACTTTGATTTATCAGATTGGAAACACTCTTTTTGAAGAATCTACGAAGGGACATTTATGAGCCCATTGTAGCCTTTCGTGAAAAATCGAAAATCGCACTATAACCAGAAACAAGCTCTCTGTGAAAATGCTTTCGAGGATGTGTTGATTTATCTCACAAAATGGAACAGGAGTTGTCATTCATCAGGTTGGAAACACTCTTTTCATAGAATCTACGAACGGACATTTCTGAGATCATCAAAGCCTATTGTAAAAAACAGAATATCCCACATTAAAAACTAGAAACAAGCTGTCAGTGAAAATCCTTTGTGATATATGTATTCATCTCACAGAATGAAACTTGGGTTTTGATTCACCAGTTTGGAACAGCTACTTTGCAGAATCCACAACGTGACATTTCTTAGCAAATTGAAGCCTATATTGAAAAACCGAATATCCCGCAACAAAAACTAGAAACAAGCAATCTGTGAAAATGCTTTGTGGTGTGTGAATTCATCTCGAAGAATGGAAACTGTTTTTATTCACTAGGTTGAAAACACTATTTTTGTAGAATGTACAAAGGGACATTTCTGACCCTTTAACAACTGTGTTGAAAAACCAAATATCCTGCAATGAAAACAAACAAACAAAAAGGAGATTTGTGAAAATGTTTGTGATGTATGGATTCATCTCACAGAATAGAAACAGGATTTTAATTCACCAAGTTAGAAACACCGAATATCCCACGATAAAAACTAGAAACAAGCTATCTGTGAAAATGCTTGTGATGTTTGGATTTATCTCTTTATTTATGTCTGTTTTTTCTTTCTTTCATGAATCATTTGTAGTTTTCTGCACAGATGCTCTTTAAATATTTTATTAGATTTATGTGTACTATTGTGTTCTTTTATTGGTGGTGGTACTTTTATTTCCAATTATGTTATTCATTACCATTATGTAAATAGTAATATATCTTGTAACATTGCTATATCTGCTTATTATAACAGTACCAGACATTTTTGGTATACTATTTTGAAATTTTATGCATAGAAAATTGTCATCTGCAAATAAATTTAGTTTTACTTCTCCTTTTCTAATTTGTGTTATTACTCAACAAGGCATTAATTCAGATGGGAAGCACATTTAACCTGGATGTGGATGCAGATGACATTGAGAAACTCCTGGAGGGGTTTTCTGAGTAACTGATAAAAGTTTAAAAGTTTAGTTTAAATAGTAAAATAAAATAAAATATGAAAAGTCAAAAGTTAAAAAAGTAGAATGTTTACAGGATATGAACAGACATTTCTCAAAAGAAGACATTCATACAGCCAAC
>NW_020251545.1:0-1628 GCF_003255815.1 Theropithecus gelada | reverse complement strand
TCAAGCGACCACTCTGGTGAGACTAGATTTCTCTGGGGATGTGTGGAACAGGGTGTATGTACCGCGTGAGCACATCCCACCTTTCAGACTCCTTCAGCTCCTGTCTAGTGTAGCAGTCAGAGGGCAACTCCTGTCCCCATCTCCTCTGAGCGACCCACTCACTCATTCACTCACTCATTCATTCACTCGTTAACTCATTCACTCACTCACTCATTCACTCATTCACTCCTTCACTCGCTCACTCACTCATTCACTCACCCTTTTACTCACTTGCTCATTCATTTACTCATTCACTCACTCATTCACTGACCCATTTACTCACTCACTCACTCATTCACTCACCCATTCACTCACTCATTCATTCCCTCATTCACTCACTCAATCATTCACTAACTCACCCTTTCACTCACTCACCCATTCACTCATTCACTCACTCATTCACTCACTTATTCACTCACTCACTCATTTCCTCATTCATCCACTCAATCATTCATTCACTCAAATCATTCACTCATTCACTCACTCATTCACCTCTTCACTCACTCATTCACTCATCCTTTACTCACACACTCACTCATTTATTGACTCATTCACTCACTCACTCGTTCATTCACTCACTCGCTTCTTCACTCCCTCATTCACTTGTTCGCTCACTGACTCATTCACTCACTCTTTCCCTCACCCATTCACTCACTCACCCACTCATCTGTTCACTCACTCATTCACCCACTCACCCATTCACTAAGTCACTCATTCATTCACTCACTCACTCATTCATTCACTCACTCACTCACTCATCACTCATTTATTCCCTCGGTCACTCACTCATTCACTCACTTATTCACTTGCTTATTCACTCACTCATTCACTAAGACGCTCATTCATTCACTTACTCACTTATTCACTCACCCATTCACTCACTCACTCATTCACTCATTGACTCCCTTGGCAGTTCATTCACTCACTCACGGTCACTCATTCAGTCATTTACCCACTCACTCACTCATTTCTCCTTCCCTCATCCACTCACTCACTCATTCACTGACTGACTGACTCACTCACCCATTCACTCATTTACTCACTCATTTACTCCTTCACTCACTCACTCACTCCCTCCTTCATTCATTCATTCAGCAGCACCCATGACAGGTTCACTCTGTCCTGGGCTCTGCTGTTGCCCTGGGACTGCAGCAGGGAATAGTCAAAGATCTCTGAATCCACGGCATTCAGAGTTCAGCCAGGGGACCTTTCGAGAAGCCCAGCAGATAGGTGAAATGCCCCATGTGTGACACTGACGAGGATGTTTTAAGAGCAGCAGGGAGGGAACAGGAGTGTGCATGGAGCCCAAAATTTCTAAGAGGGTGATCTGGGGAGGCCTCACCGTGAAGGAGACCTTGCAGGACAGACCTGTGGAAAGTGGGCAGAGTCGGTAGGGAGAGGAGGGCCTGGGTTGAGGAAAGAGCAGGCTGGGTCTGAGGTTGTCGGGTGCCTGCATGGGCCTCTGGGCAGCACCAGGATCTGAAGGGACCAGAGGACAGGCCAGTGTGGCTTGTGTGGGGTCTGTGACTCCGAGTCAGCAGAGAAGATGCCTGAATTACATCCTGATAGGTGCACCCTGACTTTGAAGC
>NW_020251544.1:755-1628 GCF_003255815.1 Theropithecus gelada | reverse complement strand
CTTCTTTCCAGATTTCATATGAGGATATTTCCTTTTTCACCATAGCCCTCTACGGGCTTCCAATTATCAATTTGGAAACTCCACAAGAGCTGTCTTAGGGAAACGCTTTTGAGGGGAAAGCTGTAACTCTGTGAGATGATTTTACAGAACACAAAGAAGTTTCTCAGAAAGCTTCTTTCTCTTTGTTATCGGAGGATATTTCCTTTGGCCCTACAGTCTTCAAAGGGATCCGAAATATCTGTTCTCAGATTCTACAGAAATAAGCCTAGCAGAGAGATCCACGAAATACAGACGTAACTCTGTGAGATGAATTAACAGAACACTAAGCAGTTTCTCAGGAAGATTCTTTCCAGTTTTTCTCGGAGGATATTTTCTTTTTCACCATAGCCCTCTATGGGCTTCCCAATATCACTTTGCGAATTCCACAAGAACAGGCTTAGTGAGCGATTTCTTCAGGGGAAAGCTCTAACTCTGTGAGATGAATTAACAGAACACTAAGCAGCGTCTCAGAAAGCTTCTTTCCAGATTTCATCTGAGGATATTTCCTTTTTCACCATAGCCCTCTATGGGCTTCCAAATATCACTTTGCCAATTGCACAAGAACTGTCTTAGCGAAAGGCTTCTTCAGAGGAAAGCTGTAACTCTGTGAGATGATTTCACAGAACACTAAGAAGTTTCTCAGAAAGATTCTTTTTCCTTGTTATCGGAGGATAATTCCTTTGGTCCTATAGTCTTCAAAGGGATCCGAAATATCTGTTCTCAGATTCCACAGTAATAAGGCTAGCAAACAGATCCACGAAATACATATATAACTCTGTGAGTAGAAGTCACACATAACAGAGCAGTTTCTCAGAAAGCTTCTTTCCAGATTTC
>NW_020251544.1:0-726 GCF_003255815.1 Theropithecus gelada | reverse complement strand
ACAGAGTTACAGCATTCCCCTCAAGAAGCCTTTCGCTAAGACAGTTCTCCTGGAATTGGCAAAGTGATATTTGGAAGCCCATAGAGGGCTTCCAAATATCACTTTGCCAATTCCACAAGAACTGTCTTAGCCAAAGTTTTCTTGAGGGGAAAGGTGAAACTCTGTGAGATGATTTCACCGAACACAAAGAAGTTTCTCAGAAAGCTTCTTTCTCTTTGTGATCGGAGGATATTTCCTTTAGCCCTATAGTCTTCAAAGGGATCCGAAATATCTGTTCTCAGATTCCACAGAAATAAGGCTAGCAAAGTGATCCAGGAAATACAAATGTAACTCTGTGAGTGGAAATCCCAAATCACAGAGCGGTTTCTCAGAAAGCTTCTTTCCAGATTTCATCTGAGGATATTTCCTTTTTCACCACAGCCCTCTAAGGGCTTCCAAATATCACTTTGCCAATTCCACAAGAACTGTCTTAGCCAAAGACTTCCTGAGGGGAAAGGTGTATCTCTGTGAGATGATTTTACAGAACACAAAGATGTTTCTCAGAAAGCTTCTTTCTCTTTGTTATCGGAGGATATTTCCTTTGGCCCTATAGTCTTCAAAGGGATCCGAAATATCTGTTCTCAGATTCCACAGAAATAAGGCTAGCAAAGGGATCCACGAAATACAGATGTAACTCTGTGAGATGAATTAACAGATATTTCGGATCCCTTTGAAGACTATAGGGCC
>NW_020251543.1:778-1628 GCF_003255815.1 Theropithecus gelada | reverse complement strand
GATAAAGAAGCCTTTCGCTAAGACAGTTCTTGTGGAATTGGCAAAGTGATATTATGAAGCCCATAGAGGGCTATGGTGAAAAAGGAAATATCCTCAGATGAAATATGGAAAGAAGCTTTCTGAGAAACTGCTTAGTGTTCTGCTAATTCATCTCACGGAGTTACATCTGTATTACGTGGATCTCTTTGCTAGCCTTATTTCTGTGTAATCTGAAAACAGATATTTCGGTTCCGTTTGAAGACTATAGGTCCAAAGGAAATATCCTCCGATAACAATGAGAGAGAAGCTTTCTGAGAATCTTCTTAGTGTTCTGTGAAATCCTCTCACAGAGTTGCAGCTTTACCTTCAAGAAGCCTTTCGTTAAGACAGTTCTTGTGGAACTGGCCAAGTGGTACTTGGAAGTTCATAGAGGGCTATTGTGAAAAAGGAAATATCCTCAGATGAAATCTGGTAAGAAGCTTTCTGAGAAACTGCTTAGTGTTCTGTTAATTCATCTCACAGACTTACATCTGTATTTCGTGGATCTATTTGCTACCCTTATTTCTGTGGAATCTGAGAACAGATATTTCGGATCCCTTTGAAGACTATAGGGCCAAAGGAAATATCCTCCGATAACAAAGACAAAGAAGCTTTCTGAGAAACTTACTTGTGTTCTGTGAAATCATCTCACAGAGTTACAGCTTTCCCCTCAAGAAGCCTTTCGCTAAGCCAGTTCTTGTGGAATTGGAAAAGTGATATTTGGAAGCCCATAGAGGGCTATGGTGAAAAAGGAAATATCCTGAGATGAAATCTGGAAAGAAGCTTTCTGAGAAACTGCTTAGTGTTCAGTTAATTCATCTCACAGAGTTAC
>NW_020251543.1:0-719 GCF_003255815.1 Theropithecus gelada | reverse complement strand
AAAGTGATATTTGGAAGCCCATAGAGGGCTATGGTGAAAAAGGAAATATCCTGAGATGAAATCTGGAAAGAAGCTTTCTGAGAAACTGCTTAGTGTTCTGTTAATTCATGTCACAGAGTTACGTCTCTGTTTCGTGGATCTCTTTGCTAGCCTTATTTCTGTGGAATCTCAGAACAGATATTTCGGATCCCTTTGAAGACTATAGGGCCAAAGGAAATATCCTCCGATAACAAAGAGAAAGAAGCTTTCTGGGAAACTTCTTAGTGTTCTGTGAAATCATCTCACAGAGTTACAGCTTTCCCCTCCAGATGCCTTTCGTTAAGACCGTTCTTGTGGAATTGGCAAAGTGATATTTGGAAGGCCATAGAGGGCTATGGTGAAAGAGGAAATATCCTCAGATGAAATCTGGAAAGAGGCTTACTGAGAAACTGCTCAGTGTTCTGTTAATTCATCTCACAGTGTTACATCTGTATTTCGTGGATCGCTTTGCTAGCCTTATTTCTGTGGAGTCTGAGAACAGACATTTCGAATCCCTTTGAAGACTATAGGGCCAAAGGTAATATCCTCCGAAAACAAAGAGAAAGAAGCTTTGTGGGTAACTTCTTCGTGTTCTGTGAAATCATCTCACAGAGTTACAGCTTTCCCCTCAAGAAGCCTTTCGCTAAGACAGTTCTTGTGGAATTGGCAAAGTGATATTTGGAAGCCCATAGAGAGCTATG
>NW_020251542.1:0-1629 GCF_003255815.1 Theropithecus gelada | reverse complement strand
ATTTCACAGAACACAAAGAAGTTTCTCAGAAAGCTTCTTTTTCATTGATATCGGAGGATTTTTCATTTGGCCCTATACTCTTCAAGGGTATTCGAAATATCTGTTCTCAGATTCCACACCCATAACGCTAGCAAAGAGACACACGAAATACAGATGTAATTCTATGAGATGAATTAACAGAACACTAAGCAGTTTCTCAGAGAGCTTCTTTCCAGATTTCATGTGAGGATACTTCCTTTTTCACCGTATCCCTCCATGGGATTCCAAATATCACTTAGCCAATTCCACAAGAAATGTTCTAGCGAAAGGCTTCTTGAGGAGAAAGCTATAACTCTCTGAGATGATTTCACAGAACACAAAGAAGTTTCTCAAAAAGCTTCTTTCTCTTTGTTATCGGAGGATATTTGCTTTTGCCCTATAGTCTTCAAAGGGATCAGAAATATCTGTTCTCAGATTCCAGAGAAATAAGATTAGGAAAGAGATCCACGAAATACAGATGTAACACTGTGAGATGAATTAACAGAACACTAAGCAGTTTATCAGAAAGTTTCTTTCCAGATTTCATCTGAGGATATTTGTTTTTCACCATAGCCCTCCATGGGCTTCCAAATATCACTTTGCCAATTACACAAGAACTGTCTTAGCGAAAGGTTTCTTGAGGGGAAAGCTGTAACTCTGTGACATGATTTTACAGAACACAAAGAAGTTTCTCAGAAAGCTTGTTTCTCTTTGTTATCGGAGGATATTTCCTTTGGCCCTATAGTCTTCAACGGGATCCGAAATATCTGTTCTCAGATTCCACAGAAATAAGATTAGGAAAGAGATCCACGAAATACAGATGTAACACTGTGAGATGAATTAATAGAACACTAATCAGTTTCTCAGAAAGCTTCTTTCCAGATGTCATCTGAGGATACTTCCTTTTTCACCATAGCCCTCTATGGGCTTCTAAATATCACCTTGCCAATTCCACAAGAACTGTCTTAGCGAAAGGCTTCTTAAGGGGAAAGCTGTAACTCTGTGAGATGATTTCACAGAACACAAGAGGTTTCTCAGAAAGCTTTTTTCTCTCTGTAATCGGAGGATATTTCATTTGGCCCTGTAGTCTTCAAAGGGATCCGAAATATCTGTTCTCAGATTCCACAGAAATAAGGTTAGCNCTTTTTCACCATAGCCCTCGATGGGCTTGCAAATATCACTTTGCCAATTCCACAAGAACTGTCTTAGCGAAAGGTTTCTTGAGGGGAAAGCTGTAACTCTGTGAGATGATTTTACAGAACACAATGAAGTTTCTCAGAAAGCTTGTTTCTCTTTGTTATCGGAGGATATTTCCTTTGGCCCTGTAGTCTTCAAAGAGATCCGAAATATCTGTTGTCAGATTCCAGAGAAATAAGGCTAGCAAAGAGATCCACGAAATACAGATGTAACTCTGTGAGTGGAAGTCACACATCACAGAGTCGTTTCTCTGAAAGCTTCTTTCCAGATGTCATCTGAGGATACTTCCTTTTTCACCATAGCCCTCTATGGGCTTCTAAATATCACCTTGCCAATTCCACAAGAACTGTCTTAGCGAAAGGCTTCTTAAGGGGAAAGCTGTAACTCTGTGAGATGATTTCACAGA
The DNA here is from genome assembly GCF_003255815.1 of Theropithecus gelada. Lineage (NCBI taxonomy): Eukaryota > Metazoa > Chordata > Mammalia > Primates > Cercopithecidae > Theropithecus > Theropithecus gelada. The sequence goes on along the minus strand of NW_020251542.1, from coordinate 8 downwards.
ACACAAAG
>NW_020251541.1:1235-1628 GCF_003255815.1 Theropithecus gelada | reverse complement strand
AAGGAAATATCCTCCGATAACAAAGAGAAAGAAGCTTTCTGGGAAACGACTTTGTGTTCTGTGAAATGATCTCACACAATTACAGCTTTCCTGTCAAGAAGCCTTTCGCTAAGACACTTCTTGTGGAATTGGCAAAGTGATATTTGGAAGCCCAGAGAGGGCTATGGTGAAAAAGAAAATATCCTCAGATGAAATCTGTAAAGAAGCTTTCTGAGAAACTGCTTAGTGTTCTGTTAATTCATCTCACAGAGTTACATCTCTATTTCGTGGATCTGTTTGCTAGCCTTATTTCTGTGGAATCTGAGAACAGATATTTCGGATCCCTTTCAATACTACAGGGCCAAAGGAAATATCCTCCGATAACAAAGAGAAAGAAGCTTTCTGAGAAACTTC
>NW_020251541.1:0-1223 GCF_003255815.1 Theropithecus gelada | reverse complement strand
TTGTGTTCTGTGAAATCATCTCACAGAGTTACAGCTTTCCCCTCAAGAAGCCTTTCGCTGAGTCAGTTCTTGTGGAATTGGCAAAGTGATATTTGGAAGCCCATAGAGGGCTATTTTTAATAAGGAAATATCCTCAGATGAATTGTGGAAACAAGCTTTCTGACAAACTGCTTAGTGTTCTGTTAATTCATCTCACAGAGTTACATCAGTATTTCGTGGATCTCTTTGCTAGCTTTATTTCTGTGGAATCTGAGAACAGATATTTCGCATCCCTTTGAAGACTATAGGGCCAAAGGAAATATCCTCCGATAACAAAGAGAAAGAAGCTTTCTGAGAATCTTCTTTGTGTTCTGCGAAATCATCTCACAGATTTACAGCTTTCCCCTCAAGAAGCCTTTCGCACAGGTAGTTCTTGTGGAATTGGCAAAGTGATATCTCTAAACCCATAGAGGGCTACGGTGAAACTACAAATATTCTCAGATAAAATCTGGAAAGAAGCTTTCGGAGAAACTGCTTAGTGTTCTGTTAATTCATCTCACAGAGTTACATCTGTATTTCGTGGATCTCTTTGCCAGCCTAATTTCTGTGGAATCTGAGAACCGATTTTTCGGATCCCGTTGAAGACTATAGGGCCAAAGGAAATATCCCCCAATAACAAAGAGAAAGAAGCTTTCTGAGAAACTTCTTTGTGTTCTGTGAAATCATCTCACAGAGTTACAGCTTTCTCCTCAAGAAGCCTTTCGCTATGACAGTTCTTGTGGAATTGGCAAGGAGATATTTGGAAGCCCGTAGAGGGCTATGGTGAAAAAGGAAATATCCTCTGATAAAATCTGGAAAGAAGCTTTCTGAGAAACTGCTTAGTGTTGTGTTAATTCATCTCAGAGAGTTACATCTGTATTTCTTGGATCTCTTTGCTAGCCTTATTTCTGTGGAATCTGAGAACAAATATTTCGGACCCCTTTGAAGACTATAGGGCCAAAGGAAATCTCCTCCGATAACAAAGTGAAAGAAGCTTTCTGAGAAACTTCTTTGTGTTCTGTGAAATCATCTCACAGAGTTACAGCTTTCCCCTCAAGAAGAGTTTCGTTAAGACAGTTCTTGTGGAATTGGCAAAGTGATATTTGGAAGCCCATAGAGGGGTATGGTGATAAAGGAAGTATCCTCACATGAAATTTCGAAAGAAGCTTTCTCAGAAACTGCTTAGTGTTCTGTTAATTCATCTC
>NW_020251540.1:0-1628 GCF_003255815.1 Theropithecus gelada | reverse complement strand
CAGATTTCATCTGAGGATATTTCCTTTTTCACCATAGCCCTCTATGGGCTTCCAAATATCACTTTGACAATTCCACAAGAACTGTCTTAGGGAAAGTCGTCTTGACGGGAAAGGTTAACTCTGTGAGATGATTTCACAGAACACAAAGAAGTTTCTCAGAAAGCTTCTTTCTCTTTGTTATCGGAGGATATTTTCATTGGCCCTATAGTCTTCAAAGGGATCCGAAATATCTGTTCTCAGATTCCACAGAAATAAGGCCAGCAAAGAGATCCACGAAATACAGATGTAACTCTGTGAGATGAATTAACAGAACACTAAGCAGTTTCTCAGAAAGCTTCTTTCCAGATTTCATATGAGGATATTTCCTTTTTCACCATCGCCCTCTAAGGGCTTCGAAATATAACTTTGCCAATTCCACAAGAACTGTCTTAGCGAAAGGCTTCTTGAGGGGAAAGCTGTAACACTGTGAGATGATTTCACAGAACACAAAGAAGTTTCTCAGAAAGATTCTTTCTCTTTGTAATCGCAGGATATTTCCTTTGGCCCTATAGTCTTCAAAGGGATGCGAAATATCTGTTCTCAGATTCCACAGAAATAAGGCTAGCAAAGAGATCCACGAAATACAGATGTAACTCTGTGAGATTAATTAACAGAACACTAAGCAGTTTCTGAGAAAGCTTCTTTCCAGATTTCATCTGAGGATATTTCCTTTTTCACCATAGCCCTCTATGGGCTTCCAAATATCAGTTTGCCAATTCCACAAGAACTGTCTTAGTGAAAGGCTTCTTGACGGGAAAGCTGTAACTCTGTGAGATGATTTCACAGAACACAAAGAAGTTTGTCTAAAAGCTTCTTTCTCTTTGTTATCGGAGGATATTTACTTTGGCCCTATAGTCTTCAAAGGGATCCGAAGTATCTGTTCTCAGATTCCAGAGAAATAAGGCTAGCAAAGAGATGCACGAAACACAGATGTAGCTCTGTGAGATGAATTAACAGAACACTAAGCAGTTTCTCAGAACGCTTCTTTCCAGATTTCATCTGAGGATATTTCCTTTTTCACCATAGCCCTCTACCGCCTTCCAAATATCAGTTTGCCAATTCCACAAGAACTGTCTTAGCGAAAAGCTTCTTGACGGGAAAGTTGTAACTCTGTGAGATGATTTCACAGAACACAAAGAAGTTTCTCAAAAAGCTTCTTTCTGTTTATTATCGGAGGATATTTCTTTGGCACTATACTCTTCAAAGGGATCCGAAGTATGTGTTCTCATATTCCAGAGAAATAAGGCTAGCAAAGAGATCCACGAAAACAGATGTAACTCTGTTAGATGAATTAACAGAACACTAAGCAGTTTCTCAGAAAGCTTCCTTCCAGATTTCATCTGAGGATATTTCCTTTTTCACCATAGCCCCCTATGGGCTTCCAAATATCACTTTGCCAATTCCACAAGAACTGTCTTAGCGAAAAGCATCTTGAGGGGAAAACTGTAAGTCTGTGAGATGATTTCACAGAACACAAAGAAGTTTCACAGAAAGCTTCTTTTTCTTTTTTATCGGAGGATATTTCTTTGGCCCTATAGTCTACAAAGGGATCCGAAATATCTGTTCTCAGATTCCACAGAAATAAGGAT
>NW_020251539.1:1024-1629 GCF_003255815.1 Theropithecus gelada | reverse complement strand
TAGAGGGCTATGGTGAAAAAGGAAATATCCTCAGATGATATCTGGAAGGATGATTTCTGAGAAACTGGTGAGTGTTCTGTTAATTCGTCTCACAGAGTTACATCTGTACTTTGTGGATATCATTCCTAGTCTTATTTCTGTGGAAACTGAGAACAGATATTTCGGATCCCTTTGAAGACAAGAGGGCCAAAGGATATATCCTCCGATAACAAAGAGAAAGAAGCTTTCTGAGAAACTTCTTTGTGTTCTGTGAAATCATCTCACAGAGTTACAGCTTTCCCCTCAAGAAGCCTTTCGCTAAGGTAGTTCTTGTGAAATTGGCAAAGTAATATTTGGAAGCCCATAGAGGGCTATGGTGAAAAAGGAAATATCCTCAGATGAAATCTGGAAAGAAGCTTTCTGAGAAACTGCTGAGTGTTCTGTTAATTCATCTCACAGAGTTACATCTCTATTTCGTGGATCTCTTTGCTAGCCTTATTTCTGTGGAATCTGAGAACAGATATTTCGGATCCCTTTGAAGACTATAGGGCCAAAGGAAATATCCTCCGATAAAAAAGCGAAAGAAGCTTTCTGAGAAACTTCTTTGTGTTCTGTGAAATCATCTC
>NW_020251539.1:0-965 GCF_003255815.1 Theropithecus gelada | reverse complement strand
AGAACAGATATTGCGGATCCCTTTGAAGACTATAGGGCCAAAGGAAATATCCTCCGATAAAAAAGCGAAAGAAGCTTTCTGAGAAACTTCTTTGTGTTCTGTGAAATCATCTCACAGAGTTACAGCTTTCCACTCAAGAGGCCTTTCGCTAAGACAGTTCTTGTGGAATTGGCAAAGTGATATTTGGAGACCCATAGAGGGCTAAGGTGAAAAAGGAAATATCCTCAGATGAAATCTGGAAAGAAGTTTTCTGAGAAACTGCTGAGTGTTCTGTTAATTCATCTCACAGAGTTACATCTGTATTTCGTGGATCTCTTTGCTAGCCTCTTTTCTGTGGAATCTGAGAACAGATATTTCGGATCCCCTTGAAGACTATAGGGCCAAAGGAAATATCCTCCGATAACAAAGAGAAAGAAGCTTTCTGAGAAACTTCTTTGTGTTCTGTGAAATCATCTCACAGAGTTACAGCTTTGCGCTCAAGAAGCCTTTCCCTAAAACAGTTCTTGTGGAATTGGCAAAGTCATATTCGGAAGCGCATAGAGGGCTATGGTGAAAAAGGAAATATCCTCAGATGAAATCTGGAAAGAAGCTTTCTGAGAAACTGCTGAGGGTTCTGTTAGTTCATCTCCAAGAGTTACATCTGTATTTCGTGGATCTCTTTGCTAGCCTTATTTCTGTGGAATCTGAGAACAGATATTTCGGATCCCTTTGACGACTGTAGTGCGAAAGGAAATATCCTCCGATAACAAAGAGAAAGAAGCTTTCTGAGAAACTTCTTTGTGTTCTGTGAAATCATCTCACGGAGTTACAGCTTTCCCCTCAAGAAGTCTTTCGCTAAGACAGTTCTTGTGGAATTGGCAAAGTAATATTTGGAAGCCCATAGAGGGCTATGTTGAAAAAGGAAATATCCTCAGATGAAATCTGGAAAGAAGCTTTCTGAGAAACTGCTGAGTGTTCTTTTAATT
>NW_020251538.1:0-1629 GCF_003255815.1 Theropithecus gelada | reverse complement strand
GCGAAAGGCTTCTTGAGGGGAAAGCTGTAACTCTGTGAGATGATTTATTTCACAGAACCTGAAGAAGTTTCTCAGAATGATTCTTTCTCTTTGTTATCGGAGGATATTTCCTTTGGCCCTATAGTCTTAATAGGGTTTCGAAATATCTGTTCTCAGATTCCACAGAAATAAGGCTAGCAAAGAGATCCACGAAATACAGATGTAACTCTGTGAGATGAATTAACAGAACACTAAGCAGTTTCTCAGAAAGCTTCTTTCCACATTTCATGTGAGGATATTTCGTTTTTCACCATAGCCCTCTATGGGCTTCTAGATGTCACTTTGGGAATTCCACAAGAACTCTCTTAGCGAAAGGCTTCTTGAGGTGAAAGCTATAACTCTGTGAGATGATTTCACAGAACCGGAAGAAGTTTCTCAGAAAGCTTCTTTCTCTTTGTTATCGCAGGATATTCCTTTGGCCCTATAGTCTTCATAGGGATTCGAAATATCTGTTCTCAGATTCCACAGAAAGAAGGCTAGCAAAGAGATCCACGAAATACAGATGTAACTCTGTGAGATGAATTAACAGAACACTAAGCAGTTTCTCAGAAAGCTTCTTACCAGATTTCATCGGAGGATAATTCCTTTTTCACCATAGCCCTCTATGGGCTTCCAAATATCACTTTGCCAATTCCACAAGAACTGTCTTAGCGAAGGGCTTCTTGAGGGGAAAGCTGTAAATCTGTGAGATGATTTCACAGAACACAAAGAAGTTTCTCAGAAAGCTTCTTTCTCTTTGTTATCGGAGGATATTTCCTTTGGCCCTATAGTCTTCAAAGGGATCCGAAATATCTGTTGTCAGATTCCACAGAAAAAAGGCTAGCAAAGAGATCCACGAAATACAGATGTAACTCTGTGAGTAGAAGTCAAACATCACAGAGCAGTTTCTCAGAAACCTTCTTTCCAGATTTCATCGGAGGATATTTCATTTTTCACCATAGCCCACTATGAGCTTCCAAATATCATTTTGCCAATTCCACCAGAACTGTCTAGGCGAAAGGCTTCATGAGGAGAAAGCTGTAACTCTGTGAGATGATTTCACAGAACACAAAGAAGTTTCTCAGAAAGCTTCACTCTCTTTGTTATCGGAGGATATTTCCTTTGGCCCTATAGCGTTCAAAGGGATCCGAAATATCTGTTGTCAGATTCCACAGAAATAAGGCTAGCAAAGTGATCCACGAAATACAGATGTAACTCTGTGAGATTAATTAACAGAACACTAAGCAGTTTCTCAGAAAGCTTCGGTCCAGATTTCATCTGAGGATATTTCCTTTTTCACCATAGCCCTCTATGGGCTTCCAAATATCAATTTGCCAATTCCACAAGAACTGTCTTAGCGAAAGGATTCTTGAGAGGAAACCTGTAACTCTGTGAGATGATTTCACAGAACACAAAGAAGTTTCTCACAGAGTTTCTTTCTCTTTGTTATCGAAGGATATGTCTTTGGCCTTATAGTCTTCAAAGGGATCCGAAATATCTGTTCTCAGATTCCACAGAAAGAAGGCTAGCCAAGAGATCCACGAAATGCAGATGTAACCCTGTAAGTAGATGTCACACATCACAGAGCAGTTTCTCAGAAAGCTTCTTTTC
>NW_020251537.1:0-1630 GCF_003255815.1 Theropithecus gelada | reverse complement strand
TTCCACAGAAATGAGGCTAGCAAAGAGATCCACGAAATACCCATGTAACTCTGTGAGATGAATTAACAGAACACTAAGCAGTTTCTCGGAAAGCTTCTTTCCAGATTTCACCTGAGGATATATCCTTTTTCAACATAGCCCTCTATGGGCTTCCAAATATCACTTTGCCATTTCCACAAGAACTGTCTTAGCGAAAGCCTTCTTGAGGGGAAAGCTGTAACTCTGTGAGATGATTTCACAGAACACAAAGAAGTTTCTCAGAAACTTTCTTTCTCTTTGTTTTCGGAGGATATTTCCTTTGGCCCTGTAGTCTTCAAAGGGATCCGAAATATCTGCTCTCAGACTCCACAGAAATAAGGCTAGCAAAGAGATCCACGAAATACAGATGTAACTNATAAGGCTAGCAAAGAGATCCACGAAATACAGATGTAACTCTGTGAGATGAATTAACAGAACACTAAGCAGTTTCTCAGAAATCTTCTTTCTAGATTTCAGCTGAGGATATTTCCTTTTTCAAAATAGCCCTCTAGGGGCTTCCAAATATCACTTTGCGAATTCCACAAGAACTGTCTTAGCGAATGGCTTCTTGAGGGGAAAACTGTAACTCTGTGAGATGATTTCACAGAACACAAAGAAGTTTCTCAGAAAGCTTCTTTCTCTTTGTTACCGGTGGATTTTTCCTTTGGCCCTTTAGTCTTCAAAGGGATCCGAAATATCTGTTCTCAGATTCCACAGAAATAAGGCTAGCAAAGAGATTCATAAAATACAGATGTAACTCTGTGAGATGAATTAACACAACACTAAGCAGTTTCTCAGAAAGCTTCTTTCCAGATTTCATCTGAGGATATTTTCTTTTTCACCATAGCCCTCTATGGGCTTCCAAATATCACTTTGCCAGTTCCACAAGAACTGTCTTAGCGAAAGGCTTCCTTAGGGGAAAGCTGTAACTCTGTGAGATGATTTCACAGAACACAAAGAAGTTTCTCAGAAAGCTTCTTTATCTCTGTTTTCTGAGGATATTTGCTTTGGCCCTATAGAATTCAAAGTGATCCGAAATATCTGTTCTCAGATTCCACAGAAATAAACCTAGCAAAGAGATCCACGAAATACAGATGTTACTCTGTGAGTGGAAGTCACACATCACAGAGCAGTTTCTCAGAAAGCTTCTTTGCAGATTTCATCTGAGGATATTTCCTTTTTCACCATGGCCCTCTATGGGCTTCCAAATATCACTTTGCCAATTCCACAAGAACTGTCTTAGCGAAAGGCTTCCTGAGGGAAAGCTGTATCTCTGTGAGATGATTTCACAGAACACAAAGAAGTTTCTCAGAAAGCTTCCTTCTCTTTGTTATGGGAGGATATTTCCTTTGGCGCTATAGTCTTCAAAGGGATCCGAAATATCTGTTCTCAGTTTCCACAGAAATGAGGCTAGCATAGAAATCCACGAAATACCCATGTAAGTCTGTGAGATGAATTAACAGAACACTAAACAGTTTCTCGGAGAGCTTCTTTCCAGATTTCAGCTGAGGATATTTCCTTTTTCACCAGAGCCCTCTATGGGCTTCCAAATATCACTTGGCCATTTCCACAAGAACTGTCTTAGCGAAGGCTTCCTGAGGGGAAAGCTGTA
>NW_020251536.1:0-1630 GCF_003255815.1 Theropithecus gelada | reverse complement strand
ATATCTACATCAATATGAATATAAAGCTTTTGGCAAATGATGAGATAGTTACTGGCTCAAGTCATTAAGGACTGTGTCTTTTTGTTATTAACTGACAACAAAGCTAGATGGACAGAGGCTTCTACGGTTGCATACAACAAAAAATACAGACTTAAACTATCAGTCAAAGAGGGTCCCTATTTTGGTACCAGTACCATGCTGTTCTGGTTACTGCAGCCTTGTAGTATAGTTTGAAGTCACGTAGTGTGATGCCTCCAGTTTTGTTCTTTTTGCTTAGGATTGTTGTGGCTTTATGGGGTCTTCTTTTATTTCATATGAAATTTAAAGGTTTTTTTTAATAATTCTGTGAAAAAAAATCAATGGTAATTTGATAGGAATAGCATTGAATCTATAAATTACTTTGGGCAGTATGGACATTTTCATATTTATTCTTCCTATGCAGGAAGATACAATGTTTTTCCATTTATTTGTGTCCTCTCTTATTCTAGTTCTCCTTGAAAAGGTCCTTCACATCCCTGTTTAGCTGCGTTCCCAGCTATTTTATTCTTTTTGTAGCAATTGTGAATGGGAGTTCATTATGATTGGACTTTCTGCTTGGCTACTGTTGCTGTAAAGCAATACTTGTGACTTTTGTACATTGAGTTTGTATCTTGAGACTTTGTTGAAATTGCTTATCAGTTTAAGGAGTTTTAGGGCTGAGAATGATGGGGTTTTCTCAATTTAAAATCATGTCATCTGCAGACAGAGATAATTTAACTTCCTCTCTTCCTATTTGAATACCCTTTATTTCTTTCTCTTGCCTGACTGCCATGACCAGAACTTACAATATGATGTTGAATAGGAGTGGTGAGAGAGGACATCCTTGTCTTGTGCTGGATTTCAAGAGGAATGCTTCCAGCTTTTGCCCATTCAGCATGATATTGGCTGTGGATTTGTCATAAATGCTCTTATTATTTTAAGGTATGTTCCATCAATACTTATTTTATTGAGAGTTTTTAACATGAAGTGTTGAATTTTATCAAAGGCCTTTTCTGTGTCTATTTAGATAACTATGTGGTTTTTGTCTTTGCTTCTGTTTATGTGATGGATTCCATTTATTGATTTGCATATGTCGAACCAGCCTTGCATCCCAGGGATGAAGCCAACTTGATTGTGGTAAATGAGCTTTTTGATGTATTGCTGGATATAGTTTACCAGTATTAAGGATTTTTGCATCAATGTTCATCGGGGATATTTGCCTGAAATTTTCTTTCATTGTTGTGTCTCTTACCAGTTTACTCATAAAATGAGTTAGAGAGCATGATACTGGTACCAAAATAGAAATATAGATCAATGGAACAGAACAAACACCTCAGAAATAACACCACACATCTACAACCATCTATCTGATCTTTGACAAACTTAACAAAAACAAGCAATGGAGAAAGAATCTCCTATTCAATAAATGAGGCTGGGAAAACTGGCTAGCCACATGCAGAAAACTGAAACTGGACCCGTTCCTTATACATTATACCAAAATTAACTCAAGATGGCTTAGAGACTTAAATGTAAAACCTAGAACCATAAAAACCCTAGAAGAAAACCGGGGCAATACTATTCAGGACATAGGCATGGGCAAAGTCTTCATGAC
>NW_020251535.1:0-7927 GCF_003255815.1 Theropithecus gelada | reverse complement strand
AAAAAAAAAAAAAAAAAAAAAAAAAAGATGGAGTCTGGCTCTGTCACCCAGGCTGGAGTGCAGTGGCACAATCTCAGCTCACTGCAACCTCCGCCTCCCAAGTTCAAGCAATTCTCCTGCCTCAGCCTCCCGAGTAGCTGGGACTACAGGTGCATGCCACCATGCCCAGTTAATTTTCATATTTTTTGTAGAGATGGGGTTTCACTATGTTGGCCAGGCTAGTCTCAAACTCCTGAGCTGGTGGTCCATCCACCTTGGCCTCCCAAAGTGCTGGGATTACAGGCGTGAACCACTTGCCCAGTCCCTATTCTTTTGTTTAGGCTGGCCCAGGCCCACTGGATGGATGTCCTGCGCCACCACTGGGTCTGCTGCTATCAGCTATATACGCAACACTGAGCACGATGAGTGACACTGTGTGGAGAGGGCAAGAGGAGTCCCCACAACAGGGGCACGCAAAGGCCAAGAGTGGGCAGGGAGATGCAGAATCCACACGTGCCCAGTGTCACTCGTGACAGGCCCTCTCCACCACCACAGCAGAGGACTTACTGATGACTACCTCCAAATACTAACAGCGCTGAATGCACCAAGTCGGTTCCAAACACCGGGCATCTGGCAGAGAACAACATAGTTCCTACCTGGCGGAGTGGACAGCAGAGTGACAGAAACAGCCAAACACAAAACAATGTCACATAGGAAGTGGAAGCGTTATAAAAAAAAAAAGTATTCAGGGCCAGGTGCGGTGGCTCATGCCTGTAATCCCAGTACTTGGGGAGGCCGAGGCAGGTGGATCACCTGAGGTCAGGAGTTTGAGACCAGCCTGGCCAACATGATGAAACCTCATTTCTAGTAAAAATACAAACATTAGCTGGCACGGTGGCGGGCGCCCGTAATCCCAGTTACTTGGTGTGGAGGCTGGGGCAGGAGAATCGCTTGAACCCAGGAGGCGGAGGATGCAGTGAGCTGAGATTGTGCCACTGCACTCCGGCCTGGGCGACAGAGCGAGACTCCGTCTCAACAACAACAACAACAAAAATTAGCCAAGCGTGGTGGTGCACACCTGTAATCCCAGCTACTCCAGAGGCTGAGGTGGGAAAATCGAAATCGCTTCAACCCAGGAAGCGGAGGTTGCAGAGAGCCAAGATTGCACCATTGCACTCCAGCCTGGGCAACAAGAACAAAACTCCATCTCCCCTCCCCCAAAAAATAAAAATAAAAAAAGTACTCAGGGTGGGCACGGTGGCTCACACCTGTAATCCCAGCACTTTGGGAGGTTCAGACAGGTAGATCACTTGAGGCCAGGAATTTGAGGCCAGCCTGGCCAACGCGGTGAAACCTCGTTTCTATTAAAAATACAAAAATTAGCTGGCATGCAGCAGTAGTCCCAGCTACCTGGAAGACTGAGGTGGGAAGGTCCAGACTGCCATGAGCTATGACTGCACCACTGCACTCCCCACTGGGTGACAGAGCAAGACCTTGTCTCAAAGAGAAAAAAAAAAAAAGACATAGCCGGGCGCGGTGGCTCACGCCTGTAATCCCAGCACTTTGGGAGGCCGAGGCGGGCGGATCACGAGGTCAGGAGATCGAGACCATCCTGGCTAACACGGTGAAACACCGTCTCTACTAAAAATGCAAAAATTAGCCGGGCGAAGCGGCGGGCGCCTGTAGTCCCAGCTACTCGGGAGGCTGAGGCAGGAGAATGGCGTGAACCCGGGAGGCGGAGCTTGCAGTGAGCCGAGATCGCGCCACTGCACTCCAGCCTGGGCGACTAAGCGAGACTCTGTCTCAAAAAAAAAAAAAAAAAAAAAGACACAATGCCACATAGACGGTGGGAGTGCTATAAATCTAATCAAGGAGGGTTCGCAGGGTTAACAGATGACAGGTACTCCGTCTATGGTGGCCTGGGACATCTTAGTGATGATGTCTGAGCGGAGATCTGTAGTGACATGGGCATCATGTGGTTATTTACCACAGAGGAGCAGCAAGTGCAGAGGCCCTGGGGTGGGACTGCACTTGGCATATTCCAAAGCACAGCAAGTCAGCCAGTGTGGCTGGAGCAGGGAGGGTGGGAAAACACTCCATTTCTTTCTTTCTTTCTTTCTTTCTTTTTTAAGATGAAGTTTCACTCCTCTTGCCCAGGCTAGAGTGCAATGGTGCGATCTCGGCTCACTGCAACCCCTACCTCCTGGGTTCAAGCGATTCTCCTGCCTCAGCCTTCAAGTATCTGGGATTGCAGGCACGAGCCAACACACCCAGCTAATTTTGTATTTTTAGTAGACTGGGTTTCTCCATGTTGGTCAGGCTGGTCTCAAACTCCTGACCTCAGCTGATCCACCCGCCTCAGCCTCCCAAAGTGCTGGGATTACAGGCGTGAGCCACAGCGCCCGGCCCACACTCCGTTTCTCCACACTCTCACACAGTACTTTTGACACCAACTCAGAGAAAACCAACTCAGAGAAAATACTCTCACAACAGAGAACACTTCTGTGACCAGACGCATGGGTCTTTTCCAAGCAATTCTCCAAGTCTCCAAACACCAGCTGGGTGTCCTATAATTTAACTCAATTCAGACCCTATCTCCCACAAGTTAAGGACTTTATCGGCCAGATGCAGTGGGCTCGCCTAACCACGGCGCTTAGGGAGGACTGCTTGAGGCCAAGAGTCTGAAACCAGCCTGGGAAGCATAGCACTCTGTCTTGACAAAAAAATGTAAAAATTAGCTAAGCCTGGCAGTGGTGCGCACCTGTAGTCCCAGCTACTCAGGAGCATGACATGAGCCCAGGAGCTGGACGCTGCAGTGAGCTATGACTGCACCACTGCACTCCAGCCTGGTTGAGAGAGTGACACTCTGTCTCTAAAAGGAAAAGAAGACCTGCCTCACAAGACTGCTCCCACTACAAATGCCATTTGCACATCCCAGGGTCCAGTGCTTCTGCCTAGCCACCTATAAACTGGGAATTCCCACAGCCCCCTCCTCAATTTGATTGATTTGCTAAAGCAGCGCCCAGAACTAAGGCAGGCACTTCACTTCCCATTAATGGTTTATTATAATGGATATGACTCGCAGTCAACCAGATGGAAGAGATGCAGAGTTTCACCACCCCCTCTGTGCATGCCACCCTCTAACCACTTGGTCTTTCTGGTGACCAGCCCCATCCTGGGCTATCTAGGAGCCCCACCCTAAATCACCTCATGAGCATAAACTCAGCTGTGATCAAAAGGGGCTCATTATGAATTTTAAAAGACACCCCTATCACTCCTATGACATGTGGCACAAAGACCAAATATATTCCATATCATACCTCAGAGGACAAGTGGGTGCGGCTGCAAGTGGGGTGTAGGGGAGAAGTCATAGGCCTTGAGGGCCGCAGTAAAGGGGCTCCAGGAGCATCCAGTGCAGTGGGGAGGTGCTAGAATGTTCCAGGCACAGGAGTGGCACGGTCTGATGACTTTAATTTCTCTGGACATGCTGATGGAATGGATGTGCAGGTGAGGGCAAGAGAAGAGGCAAGGGTGAGCACCAGGGTCTCGGCTGGGACGTGCTGTCAGAAATGTAGAGGCGGCCGGGCGCAGTGAATCAAGCCTGTAATCCCAGCACTTTGGGAGGCTGAGGCAGGCGGATCACCTGAGGTTGGGAGTTTGAGATCAGCCTGACCAACACAGAGAAATCTCGTCTCTACTAAAAATACAAAATTAGCTGGGCATAGTGGCGCATGTCTGTAATCCAAGCTACTCGGGAGGCTGAGGCAGGAGGATCACTTGAAGCCAGGAGGCGGAGGTTGTGGTAAGCCAAGACCATGCCATTGCACTCCAGGCTGGGTAACAAGAGCCAAACTCCGCCTCAAAAAAAGAAAGAAATATAAAAAGGGGCCGGGTGTGGTGGCTCACGCCCATAATCCCAGCACTTTGGGAGGCTGAAGTAGGCAGATCCTTTGAGCCAAGGGGTTCAGGACCAGCCTGGGAGATAACAGCAAGACCTCCACTTCTAAGAAAGTCAAACCTAAAACATAAATTTTTAAATAAACATAAAAAGACCCCCCTTCCTCGAGGCTGACCAAGCCCTAGAGCAAGGCTTGGCAAAGCCAAGCAGGGCTAGGGTTCAGCCCCTGGTTCCTGAGGTGGGGGGTGGAGGTCAGGGAGATTCTGGGGGGAAAACAGAATTCTGAGTTCAAAGAGTTAAGTCATGCAGAAGAGAATCCCACCTCAAGTCTCGCTGACTCCAGGGCCTGAGTAACTGATTCAGGCCGAGGATCAAAAGGGATAGGATGAGAACCTTGAAGATCGAGGAAGGGCAGAGCCAAGAGGAAGGGCAAGCCAAGAGCCACTCCCACAGGCGGGAGCACCCAGGAGATGCCTCCAGGAGGTGGGGAAGGCCTTCGGGTGCCCAGCCAGTTCAGGCTGTGCCAGAATCACATTTGATCATCACAGGGCCAGTTTCAGCTCCCTGGGCACAATGAGACATCCACTGTGCCCCTTTACTGGGACTTTCGGGGCAAGCTGGGTCGCATACAGCAGACCCTCCCCCTCAAGTCTCCCACTGGAACAGGTGAGCAGCAACTGTCACATCAGCCACCTGCTTCCTGAGCCACTGGGGCATGACTTGTCAGTGGCCAACAGAAAACCTAAAAAACCCCCAAGAGCTAGCACAGCAGATCACGCCTGTAATTACAGCTAGTCAGGAGGTGGAGGCCGGAGGATCACTTGAGTCCAGGAGTTAAAGGTCAGCCTGGGCAACACAGCAAGTCTCCGTCTCTAAAAAAATAAAAAGTGGGGGGGAAAAGAAAAGCACCTCAAAGAACCATTTTAAAGTCGTTCGCCACTAAAAATGGGGCTCGTGCTCCTCTATCACACTCACAGCTGGCTGCACGCAGGGCAAAACGGTTCACAGTGACAAGTGTCCACATACATAGATGAAGCTATGTCCCTTTAGGGAGGTAACAGAGTCCCCAACAGTAAAGCTCTGGAAACCAGTCTGGGACTTAAAAAAAATTTGAGGCCGGGCGCGGTGGCTCATGCCCATAATCCCAACACTTTGGGAGGCCAAGGCAGGTGGATCACCTGAGGTCGGGAGTTCGAGACTAGCCTGACCAACATGGAGAAACCCTGTCTCTACTAAAAATACAAAATTAGCCGGGCATGGTGGCGCATGCCTGTAATCCCAGCTACTCAGGAGGCTGAGGCAGGAGAATCGCTTGAACCTGGGAGGCGGAGGTTGAGGTGAGCCAAGCTCACGCCATTGCACTCCAGCCTGGGTGACAAGAGCGAAACTGTCTCAAAAAAAAAAAAAAAAAAAAAAATTGAAAGGGGCCACGGATGGTTTCCACCCTGCTAACATTTACCTGTTTTCCAAAGAAGGCCCTCTTCCGTCCGAGCGCGGTGGCTCATGCCTGTAATCCCAGCACTTTGGGAGGCCGAGGAGGGTGATTCACGAGGTCAGGAGATCGAGATCATCCTGGCTAACACGGTGAAACCCCCTCTCTACTAAAAATACAAAAAAATAATTAGCCGGGCTTGGTGGCGGGCGCCTGTAGTCCCAGCTACTCGGGAGGCTGAGGCAGGAGAATGGTGTGAACCCAGGAGGCGGAGCTTGCAGTGAGCCGAGATCGCATCACTGCACTCCAGCCTGGGCGACAGAGCGAGACTCTGTCTCAAAAAAAAAGAAAAAAAAAAAAAGAAAGCCCCCTTCCCTGAGGGAATTGGAGGGAAATCAATGCACCCCTTCTCTCTGCCCTGTAACAACAAACCCAGCTACACGTGGCACTTCCATCCAGGCCCTTTCCCATATATGAAGAAGAGTTGAGGCCACAATTCACATGCCCGTCAATCCCACACCCTGAAAAATTAATCTCCTCAGGATGCAGTTAACAGAAAACTTCAATCAAGAAATCACTGGGCATACTAATGAGTCTGCTATGTCTCCTTAGGGTTGACACCTATGAGGGTGGCAGCACCTGAAGCTCCTCCATTCAGCCTCAGGCTTCATTCTGACCTGTTCCCTCTCATACCTTCCCCCAGTATTAGAGCAGCTGTTATCCTTCCCACCCGGGCTTTTTTTTTTTTTTTTTTTTTTTTTTAAAGAGACAGAGTCTTGCTCTGTTGCCCAGACTGGAGTGCAGTGGCACAATCTCCGCTCCCTGCAACCTCGGCCTCCCAGGTTCAAGCAATTCTCCTGCCTCACTCTCCCAAGTAGCTAGGACTACAGGCACATGCCACCACGCCCGCCTACTTTCTTTTGTATTTTCGTAGAGACAGGGTTTCACCGTGTTGCCCAGGCTGGTCTTAAACTCCTGAGCTCAGGCAATCCACCCACCTCAGGCTCCCAAAGTGCTAGGATTACAGGCGTTAGCCACTGCACCCAGCCCAACCCATCGGGCTTTTTAAAGATAGGGTCTTGTTCCATAACCCAGGTTGGAGTGCAGTGGTGCAATCACAGCTTACTGCAGCCTCCACCTCCTGGGCTTGATCCTCCCACCTCAACCTCCCAAGTAGCTGGGACTACAGGCGTGCAACACCACGCCCGGCTAATTTTTTAACTTTTTTGTAGAGATGGGGTTTTGCCATGCTGCCCAGGCTGGTCTTGGACTCCTGGGATCAAGTGATTTGCTCTGTTTGGCCTCCCAAAGTGTGGGGATTACAGGCATGAGCCACCACACTTGGCTGAACATTTGATATTTTTAAAAACCCGGCCAGGCGCAGTGGCTCATGTCTGTAATCCTGCACTTTGGGGGGCTGAGGAAGGTGGATCACCTGAGGTCAGAAGTTCAAGATCAGCCTGGTCAACATGATGAAACTCCATCCCTACTAAATATACAAAAAATTAGCCGGATGTGGTGGCGGGCGCCTGTGATCCCAGCTACTCGGGAGGCTGAGGCAGGAGAATCGCTTGAACCCAGGAAGCGGATGTTGCAGTGAGCCAAGATCGCGCCATTGCACTCCAGCCTGGGCAACAAGAGGGAAACTTCACCTCAAAAAAAAAAAAAAAACAAAAAACCCATGCCATTAAAGACACTCTCCCCTTTCCAATGCCTTATGGTGAAATTTCAAAGCATGGTTTTCTTCACCACGTAACATTCTGGCCAATGACAGACCAAATATAAAATAGTCCCATAAGATTATACCTTCCTCTTTGAATTGTCTAGTTAGAAAAATTTTTTAAAGATCATAATACTGTATTTTTCCCATATGTTTTCTATGTTTAGATATATTTAGATACACAAACACCATCGGGTCACAATTGCCTACAATAATCAGTACAGGGACATGCTGTACAGGTTTACAGCCTGGGAGCAACAGGCTATACCACAGAGCCTACATGTGGATGAGGCGCCGCCATCCAGATGTGTGTAGCACACTCTACAATCTTCACACAACCACAAAATCATCTCACAACACATTCCTCAGAATGTATCCCTGCTGTTAACACGCAACCATTAAGGACAAAATGGAGGAGCTAATTCCTTTGCTACCACTTTGAAACATATAGAACTGGCCGGGCGCGGTGGCTCAAGTCTGTAATCCCAGCACTTTGGGAGGCCGAGACGGGTGGATCACGAGGTCAGGAGATCAAGACCATCCTGGCTAACACGGTGAAATCCCGTCTCTACTAAAAATACAAGAAAATTGGCCGGGCGCGGTGGCTCAAGCCTGTAATCCCAGCACTTTGGGAGGCCGAGATGGGCGGATCACGAGGTCAGGAGATCGAGACCATCCTGGCTAACATGGTGAAACCCCGTCTCTACTAAGAAATACAAAAAATAGCCGGGCGAGGTGGCGGGCGCCTGTAGTCCCAGCTACTCGGGAGGCTGAGGCTGGAGAATGGCGTGAACCCGGGAGGCGGAGCTTGCAGTGAGCTGAGATCCGGCCACTGCACTCCAGCCTGGGCTACAGAGCGAGACTCCGTCTCAAAAAAAAAAAAAAAAAAAAAAAAAAA
>NW_020251534.1:0-1630 GCF_003255815.1 Theropithecus gelada | reverse complement strand
ATTTTCCCAGCACCATTTATTAAATAGGGAATCCTTTCCCCATTTCTTGTTTCTCTCAGGTTTGTCAAAGATCAGATGGCTGTAGATGTGTGGTGTTATTTCTGAGGACTTGGTTCTGTTCCATTGGTCTATATCTCTGTTTTGGTACCAGTATCATGCTGTTTTGGTTACTGTAGCCTTGTAGTATAGTTTGAAGTCAGGTAGCGTGATGCCTCCAGCTTTGTTCTTTTGACTTAGGATTGTCTTGGAGATGCGGGCTCTTTTTTGGTTCCATATGAAATTTAAAGCAGTTTTTTTCCAATTCTGTGAAGAAACTCATTGGTAGCTTGATGGGGATGGCATTGAATCTATACATAACCTTGGGCAGTATGGCCATTTTCATGATATTGATTCTTCCTATCCATGAGCATGGTATGTTCTTCCATTTGTTTGTGTCCTCTTTTATTTCACTGAGCAGTGGTTTGTAGTTCTCCTTGAAGAGGTCCTTTACATCCATTGTAAGTTGGATTCCTAGATATTTTATTCTCTTTGAAGCGATTGTGAATGGAAGTTCATTCATGATTTGGCTCTCTGTTTGTCTGTTACTGGTGTATAAGAATGCTTGTGATTTTTGCTCATTAATTTTGTATCCTGAGACTTTGCTGGAGTTGCTTATCAGCTTAAGGAGATTTTGGGCTGAGACAATGGGGTTTTCTAAATATACAATCATGTCATCTGCAAAGAGGGACAATTTGACTTCTTCTTTTCCTAACTGAATACTCTTGATTTCTTTCTCTTGCCTGATTGCCCTAGCCAGAACTTCCAACACTATGTTGAATAGGAGTGGTGAGAGAGGGCATCCCTGTCTTGTGTCAGTTTTCAAAGGGAATTTTTCCAGTTTTTGCCCATTCAGGATGATATTGGCTGTGGGTTTGTCATAAATAGCTCTTATGATTTTGAGGTACGTTCCATCAATACCGAATTTATTGAGCGTTTTTAGCATGAAGGGCTGTTGAATTTTGTCAAAAGCCTTTTCTGCATCTATTGAAATAATCATGTGGTTCTTGTCTTTGGTTCTGTTTATATGCTGGATTATGTTTATTGATTTGCGAATGTTGAACCAGCCTTGCATCCCAGGGATGAAGCCCACTTGATCATGGTGGATAAGCTTTTTGATGTGTTGCTGAATCCGGTTTGCCAGTATTTTATTGAGGATTTTTGCATCGATGTTCATCAGGGATATTGGTCTAAAATTCTCTTTTTTTGTTGTATCTCTGCCAGGCTTTGGTATCAGGATGATGTTGGCCTCATAAAATGAGTTAGGGAGGATTCCCTCTTTTTCTATTGATTGGAATAGTTTCAGAAGGAATGGTACCAACTCCTCCTTGTACCTCTGGTAGAATTCAGCTGTGAATCCATCTGGTCCTGGACTTTTTTTGGTTGGTAGGCTATTAATTGTTGCCTCAATTTCAGAGCCTGCTATTGGTCTATTCAGGGATTCAACTTCTTCCTGGTTTAGTCTTGGAAGAGTGTAAGTGTCCAGGAAATTATCCATTTCTTCTAGATTTTCCAGTTTATTTGCGTAGAGGTGTTTATAGTATTCTCTGATGGTAGTTTGTATTTCTGTGGGGTCGGTGGTGATATCCCCTTT
>NW_020251533.1:0-1630 GCF_003255815.1 Theropithecus gelada | reverse complement strand
CCATGGCTAACAGTGGGACCAGGACCCCAGGCCAGGGATGGACGGAGCCCCCATGGCTAACAGTGGGACCAGGAGCCCAGGGCAGGCATAATCAGAGCCCCCCAAGTTGACAGCGTTATCAGGACCCCGGGGCCGGCATGGCCAGGGCTCTCTTAGGTCATGGCTGATGTTTATTTAGCATGATGAAAGGCAGGCTTGTGCTATGATAACTGTGCCTTTGGATGCTGGAGTGAATGAGACTGTCTGTAAATGGGCCCCAGAGCTCAGCCTGGTCCATGGAGGCCTCGGCCCCTAGCCAGACTGACCACTCTGCCATCAGTGAGGCCCAGCGCCCCCAGGCCTGCAACTTGACCTCTGACCTGTGTCCTCTAGGATAAGAAGGAAGGTCACCCCACCGTGATCCTGGGACTGACCCTCAGGGGAGTGCACATCTACCAGGTGACTGGAGGGGCTTCAGCTTCACAGAGCCCCTCCTCCTGCCCCCACCCCCTCCTCCCTTCCCCGCTGGGGTCTGGGCCGTGGAGCATCCCTGCAGTGGCCATGGGCGCTGGCTGGCCCCACCTGGACGCACCCTGCCTCTGCTGTCCCGCAGGAGGTGGACCGTGCCCCGCAGCTGCTGTACGACCTCCCCTGGCCCCACATTGGGAAGCTGGCATTTCTGGTGGGTGTCTGGGGGGTCCCCGTGCCCGGGAGAGCCTGGGCAGGTGCGGCTTCATCCTTGGGGCATTTTCTGGGCATTTTTTCCCGACGAGGTGCAGGTCCCTTCCTGCCGGCCTCTCGGGAGCATCAGGGCCGTCCTGGCCTTACGGGCTCTGTGCCTGACCCTGGCCCTGCAGGCACTGGGTGTTTAGCTGCCCGGTGAGGTCTAGTTGTTGTTATCGCTTGAAAACTTCTGGCTTTCAATTGAGAAAACCAAGGGAGAAAATAAGAGCAGGTCATAGAAACGCACCTGTGTGGCCTCTGTGCCTCTCGTCTCGGCCCCAGAGCTGTCACCCAGGGCCACCCCACAGCCCGGGTGCCAGGGGTAAAAGGGCAGTGACTATCGGGGCTGCTGGGCAGCAGGCTTGCTCTGGACAACCAGACCGAGGTCTTCTCGTCCCACCCCGGACCTCCGCTCCCCTCACGCAGCTGCGGGCACGTTCTAGCCAAGAGGGCTGTGTCCTCTCAAGCAAGGGCAGAGCAGAGCATGCCCTGAGCACAGTGCCCGTGAACAGCCGTCTGCACTGCAAAGTGAAAACCTAAACCCCGTCCCCCTGGGGGCCATGGCTGACACTTAAAATCATCCTTTCCCGTTGCTAGCGTGGTTTTCCACCTGTGGGGTGGCACCTTCTCTCCTGTTTGTTCAGGGGAAGAAGCTGGAGATCCAGCTGGACGGGCTGCCCGCGGCACAGAAGCTGGTTTACTACACGGGCTGCACCTGGCGCTCGAGGCACCTGCTGCACCTGCTGCGCGCTAGCCACCAGCTCCACCTCCGCGTGCGGCCCACACTGCGGCAGCTGCGGCAGCGGGAGGAGGCAGAAGGTGGGGCTGGGCTGGGCGCGCTGGGTTCCGCAGCCGGACTGCACCTTCTGGGCTGGGCTGGGCGCACTGGGTTCCGCAGCTGGACTGCGCCTTCTGGGCTGGGCTGGGC
>NW_020251532.1:0-1630 GCF_003255815.1 Theropithecus gelada | reverse complement strand
ACCTTCTTTCCATATTTCAGCTGAGGATATTTCCTTTTTCACCATAGCCCTCTAAGGGCTTCCAAATATCACTTTGCCAATTCCACAAGAACTGTCTTAGCGAAAGGCTTCCTTAGGGGTAAGCTATAACTCTGTGAGGTGATTTCACAGGACACAAAGAAGTTGCTCAGAAAGCTTCTTTCTCTTTGTTACTGGAGGATATTTCCTTTGGCCCTATAGCCTTCAAAGGGATCCGACATATCTGTTCTCAGATTTCACAGAAATAAGG
Source organism: Theropithecus gelada (assembly GCF_003255815.1). Taxonomy (NCBI): domain Eukaryota; kingdom Metazoa; phylum Chordata; class Mammalia; order Primates; family Cercopithecidae; genus Theropithecus; species Theropithecus gelada. The sequence goes on along the minus strand of NW_020251532.1, from coordinate 1,362 downwards.
CTACCAAAGAGATCCACGAAATACAGATGTAACTCTGTGAGGTGAAATAACAGAACACTAAGCAGTTTCTCAGAAAAGTTCTTTACAGATTTCATCTGAGGATATATCCTTTTTCACCATAGCCCTCTATGGGCTTAATAATATCACTTTGCCAATTCCACAAGAACTGTCTTAGCGAAAGGCTTCCTGAGGGGAAAGCTGTAACTCTGTGAGATGATTTCACGGAATGGAAAGAAGTTTCTCAGAAAGCTTCTTTCTCTTTGTTACCGGAGGATGTTTCCTTTGGCCCTATAGTCTTCAAAGGAATCCGAAATATCTGTTCTCAGATTCTACAGAAATAAGGCTAACAAAGAGATCCAGGAAATACAGATGTAACTCTGTGAGTGGAAGTCACACATCACAGAGCAGTTTCTCAGAAAGCTTCTTTCCAGATTTCATCTGAGGATATTTCCTTTTTCACCATAGCCCTCTATGGGATTCCAAATATCACTTTACGAATTCCAGAAGAACTGTCTTAGCGAAAGGCTTCTGGAAGGGAAAGCTGTAACTCTGTGAGATGATTTCACAGAACACAAAGAAGTTTCTCAAAAAGCTTCTTTCACTTTGTTATCAGAGGATATTTCCTTTGGCACTATAGTCTTCAAAGGGATCCGAAATATCTGTTCTCAGATGCCACAGAAATAAGGCTAGCAAAGAGATCCACGAAACACAGATGTAACCCTGTGAGATGAATTAACACAACACTAATCAGTTTCTCAGAAACCTTCTTTCCAGATTTCATCTGAGGATATTTTCTTTTTCCCCATTGCCCCCTCTGGGCTTCCAAATATCACTTTGCCAATTCCATAAGAACTGTCTTAGAGAAAGGCTTTTGAGGGGATAGCTGTACCTCTGTGAGATGATTTCACAGAACACAAACAAGTTTCTCAGAAATCTTCTTTCGCTTTGTTTTCGGAGGATATTTCGTTTGGCCCTATAGTCTTCAAAAGGATCGGAAATATCTCTTCTCATATTCCACAGAAATAAGGCTAGCAAAGAGATCCACGAAATACAGATGTAACTCTGTGTGATGAATTAACAGAACACTAAGCAGTTTCTCAGAAAGCTTCTTTCCAGATTTTAGCTGAGGATATTGCCTTTTTCACCATAGCCCTCTATGGGCTTCCAAATATCACTTTGCCAATTCCACAAAAACTGTCTTACGGAAAGGCTTCCTCAGGGGAAAGCTGGAACTCTGTGAGATGATTTCACAGAACAGAAAGAAGTTTCTCAGAAAGCTTCTTTCCCTTTGTTACCGGAGGATATTTCCTTTGGCCCTATAGTCTTCAAAGGGATCCGAAATATCTGTTCTCAGATTTCACA
>NW_020251531.1:0-1630 GCF_003255815.1 Theropithecus gelada | reverse complement strand
GGCAAAGTGATATTTGGAAGCCCATAGAGGGCTATGGTGAAAAGGAAATATCCTCAGATGAAATCTGGAAAGAAGCTTTCTGAGAAACTGCTGAGTTTTCTGTTAATTCATCTCACAGAGTTACATCTGTATTTCGTGGATCTCTTTGCTAGCCTTATTTCTGTGGAATCTGAGAACAGATATTTCGTATCCCTTTGAAGACTATAGGGCCAAAGGAAATATCCTCCGATAACAAAGAGAAAGAAGCTTTCTGAGAAACTTCTTTGTGTTCTGTGAAATCATCTCACAGAGTTACAGCTTTCCCCTCAAGAAGCCTTTCGCTAATACAGATCTTGTGAAATTGGCAAAGGGATATTTGGAAGCCTTTATAGGGCTATGGTGAAAAAGGAAATATCCTCAGATGAAATCTGGAAAGAAGCTTTCTGAGAAACTACTGAGTGTTCTGTTAATTCATCTGAAAGAGTTACAGCTGTATTTCATGGATGTCCTTGCTAGCCTTATTTCTGTGGAATCTGAGAACAGATATTTCGGATCCCTTTGAAGACTATAGGGCCAAAGGAAATATCCTCCGATAACAAAGAGAAAGAAGCTTTTGAGAAACTTCTTTGTATTCTGTGAAATCATCTCACAGAGTTACAGCTTTCCCCTCAAGAAGCCTTTCGCTAAGACAGTTCTTGTGGAATTATCAAAGTGATACTTGGAAGCCCATAGAGGGCTATGGTGAAAAAGGAAATATCCTCAGATGAAATCTGGAAGGAAGTTTTCTAAGAAACTGCTGAGTGTTCTCTTAATTCATCACACAGAGTTACATCTGTATTTCGTGGATCTCTTTGCTAGCCTTATTTCTGTGGAATCTGAGAACAGATATTTCGGATCCCTTTGAAGACTATAGGGACAAAGGAAATATCCTCCGATAATAAAGAGAAAGAAGCTTTCTGAGAAACTTCTTTGTGTTCTGTGAAATCATCTCACAGAGTTACAGCTTTCCCCTCAAGAAGCCTTTCGCTAAGACAGTTTTTGTGGAATTGGCAAAGTGATATTTAGAGGCCCTTAGAGGGCTATGTTGAAAAAGGAAATATCCTAAGATGAAATCTAGAAAGAAGCTTTCTGAGAAACTGCTGAGTGTTCTGTTAATTCATCTCACAGAGTTACATCTGTATTTCGTGGATCTCTTTGCTAGCCTTATTTCTGTGGAATCGGAGAACAGATATTTCGGATCCCTTAGAAGGCTACAGAGCCAAAGGAAATATCCTCCGACAACAAAGAGAAAGAAGCTTTCTGAGAAACTTCTTTGTGTTCTGTGAAATCATCTCACAGAGTTACAGCTTTCAACTCAAGAAGCCTTTCGCTAAGATAGTTTTTCTGGAATTGGCAAAGTGATATTTGGAAGCCCATAGAGGGCTATGGTGAAAAAGGAAATATCCTCAGTTGAAATCTGGAAAGAAGCTATCTGAGAAACTGCTGAGTGTTCTGTTAATTCATCTCACAGTGTTACATCTTTATTTCGTGGATCTATTAGCTAGCCTTATTTCTGTGGAATCTGAGAACAGATATTTCAGATCCCTTTGAAGACTATAGGGCCAAGGGAAATATCCTCCGATAACAAAGAGAAAGAAGCTTTCTGAGAAAC
>NW_020251530.1:0-1631 GCF_003255815.1 Theropithecus gelada | reverse complement strand
CCGGCAGACTCACACCACACAGGGAAACCACGCCAGCAGCCACCGACTTCAACCTTCAGACAGCGATTTTTCACCTTTGATCTTCACCCCCAGCTTCTGCGTCACGCTGAGTAGTTTAATAATAATTCCCTTGGTGTGTGGAAGAAACAGAAATAGCTCCACCAGGCACCACAGGCCTGTGTGGCAGTTTATGAAATCCTGGGCCTCTAATGCTCCCAGTCTCCCAAGTTTCCATTAAACAGCTGCCAAATGGCTCTCACTGGCAGGAAAGGCACCCTTGCCTTGCCTCCCTCGGTTTCTCCGCAGACAGGTCAGCAGGGAAGAAAAGCGTGTCACTCAACAACTACGTAATGGGAAAGAGGTTGTCCTGAGGTCCCACCCCGTGACCTCTGCCTGTCAAAGCCAACCTCTAAGCCCCTTTTTATAATCTTTTCCAAAGACTTAAATGTATGGTGACACAAAGCTCCCTTAATGGAAAGTCACTCTGGCTTGTATAAAGAGCTGTGTAAACTTCATCTCTGCATTTACTCAGTACCAGCCTTGTTTAATTTCCTGCCCGGGGATGTGCAGGGAACGTGACTGCCCTCTCAGGACCCTGAACATCTTTCAAAAAAGAAACAGTACCCTCCCCACTTCAGGGCCCCCCCAAAAGGCAAGATACCTCCTCCGACTGTACTAAAAGGGAAGGCAGTTTGACCACATGTTCTCTGTTGAGCTTCTCTTTACAAAATGCAGCTTCAGACTGAGTGGACAAGCACAGACCACAGTTGGAGGGTCCCCTGCACCATGACCAGCTATGTGATCTTGGCAAGTGACACCACTTCCTGGGGTTCTGGCTTTCTCCTTAAGAAAATGAGGGTGATAGAAGTGCCTATCACAGGTTGCTGTGGGGAGAAAGATGAATGCTAAGCCCCCACCTAGTGCTCAGCCTGTGGTAAGAGTGCCAGGAATGTTAGTTACTAGAATCATTCTGCCATGGCAGATGGTTCATTATAGTGGCTACGTGCATGGACTCTGGAGCCCCACTTTCCGCATCCGAGTCCCAGCTTCTTCATTCACAGGTGGGAGACCTTGCGTGTGTCATTTCTATAAAATGCAGCATGGGAACAGCAGCGGCTGTGGGGAAGGAATGAGCAGTGTTGGGGACATCAGGTTCAAAGACTTCCCTGCCCACAACCACCACCACCACCACCACCACCATCATCCCTGTTTCACCACCATCCCCGTCCTGCCACTGTGACCAGCGGAGCTGCAGGGACCTTTCATCCACACCAAACCCTTTGCAGACACCCCGCTCCACACCATTTCCTGGACAATCACAGCGTGTTTCCAGAGGAGGACCAGAAAACACTTATTTACCATCACCCCTCATTTTACAGCCCAAAGGGCTGAGGCCTTCCCCAGATTCCACTTAGAACCTCCCAAATGAGCCGCCTGGCGTCAGTAAGTCCCCCTCCTGGGTTCATATCTAGGATTATGGTGGACCTGAGAGAAAGTGGGGAAGGTAGGCCATGCCACTTCCCATATAGACCCCAGGTGGAAATTCTAGGCCAAACCCCAAACTGAGCAACCCAAGTCCTGCATTCCCAAGTAGCTGGGATTACAGGCACCAGCCACCACACCCGGCTAAT
>NW_020251529.1:0-1631 GCF_003255815.1 Theropithecus gelada | reverse complement strand
ATTAGCCGGGTGTGGTGGCTGGTGCCTGTAATCCCAGCTACTTGGGAATGCAGGACTTGGGTTGCTCAGTTTGGGGTTTGGCCTAGAATTTCCACCTGGGGTCTATATGGGAAGTGGCATGGCCTACCTTCCCCACTTTCTCTCAGGTCCACCATAATCCTAGATATGAACCCAGGAGGGGGACTTACTGACGCCAGGCGGCTCATTTGGGAGGTTCTAAGTGGAATCTGGGGAAGGCCTCAGCCCTTTGGGCTGTAAAATGAGGGGTGATGGTAAATAAGTGTTTTCTGGTCCTCCTCTGGAAACACGCTGTGATTGTCCAGGAAATGGTGTGGAGCGGGGTGTCTGCAAAGGGTTTGGTGTGGATGAAAGGTCCCTGCAGCTCCGCTGGTCACAGTGGCAGGACGGGGATGGTGGTGAAACAGGGATGATGGTGGTGGTGGTGGTGGTGGTGGTTGTGGGCAGGGAAGTCTTTGAACCTGATGTCCCCAACACTGCTCATTCCTTCCCCACAGCCGCTGCTGTTCCCATGCTGCATTTTATAGAAATGACACACGCAAGGTCTCCCACCTGTGAATGAAGAAGCTGGGACTCGGATGCGGAAAGTGGGGCTCCAGAGTCCATGCACGTAGCCACTATAATGAACCATCTGCCATGGCAGAATGATTCTAGTAACTAACATTCCTGGCACTCTTACCACAGGCTGAGCACTAGGTGGGGGCTTAGCATTCATCTTTCTCCCCACAGCAACCTGTGATAGGCACTTCTATCACCCTCATTTTCTTAAGGAGAAAGCCAGAACCCCAGGAAGTGGTGTCACTTGCCAAGATCACATAGCTGGTCATGGTGCAGGGGACCCTCCAACTGTGGTCTGTGCTTGTCCACTCAGTCTGAAGCTGCATTTTGTAAAGAGAAGCTCAACAGAGAACATGTGGTCAAACTGCCTTCCCTTTTAGTACAGTCGGAGGAGGTATCTTGCCTTTTGGGGGGGCCCTGAAGTGGGGAGGGTACTGTTTCTTTTTTGAAAGATGTTCAGGGTCCTGAGAGGGCAGTCACGTTCCCTGCACATCCCCGGGCAGGAAATTAAACAAGGCTGGTACTGAGTAAATGCAGAGATGAAGTTTACACAGCTCTTTATACAAGCCAGAGTGACTTTCCATTAAGGGAGCTTTGTGTCACCATACATTTAAGTCTTTGGAAAAGATTATAAAAAGGGGCTTAGAGGTTGGCTTTGACAGGCAGAGGTCACGGGGTGGGACCTCAGGACAACCTCTTTCCCATTACGTAGTTGTTGAGTGACACGCTTTTCTTCCCTGCTGACCTGTCTGCGGAGAAACCGAGGGAGGCAAGGCAAGGGTGCCTTTCCTGCCAGTGAGAGCCATTTGGCAGCTGTTTAATGGAAACTTGGGAGACTGGGAGCATTAGAGGCCCAGGATTTCATAAACTGCCACACAGGCCTGTGGTGCCTGGTGGAGCTATTTCTGTTTCTTCCACACACCAAGGGAATTATTATTAAACTACTCAGCGTGACGCAGAAGCTGGGGGTGAAGATCAAAGGTGAAAAATCGCTGTCTGAAGGTTGAAGTCGGTGGCTGCTGGCGTGGTTTCCCTGTGTGGTGTGAGTCTGCCGG
>NW_020251528.1:0-1631 GCF_003255815.1 Theropithecus gelada | reverse complement strand
ACTACTGAGAAATTGTAGTGGGGGTGGGAATGGGGTTGAAAGAGATGTATTGTAGACAAGAGAAACTGTATTGTAGACAAGAGAAAGGCCACTTCAGGCACTAACTCATAAAGGCAGTGCATCTGCCCTGGTTTTCCTTTCACGAACAGCTAAAATACTAGGTGGCACTGGACATGGTGAAAGCACATAATAGGATGAGGAGGTTGGTTTTGAAATTTGGACTAGGTCAAGATTTCTGGCTCATAAAAGTTAGTTGATCATGGAGCAGTCAACGTTCACAATGGGTCTCAGCAGCTAAGTCAGGCAACGGGGAAGATATTCTTTACTTCTCTTGGGTAAATATGTAGAGGTGCATTGGCTTGCTTATACGGTTGGCATTTGTTTAAATTTTTCATAAACTTCAATTGTTATTTAAAGTGCTGGCATAATTTGACACTCCTACCAGCAGTGTGTAAGACCTCAAGTTGCTCCATACACTTAATAATACTTGGCATAATCAGTCTTTGATATTTTAAACATTCTAATAAGTATGTAGTGGTATTTTACTGACATTTGTTTCTCTCTCACTATTTTCCTCTTGCCTTTTTTTTTTTTTTTTTTTTTTTTTTGTGAAACGGAGTCTTGCTCTGTCGCCCAGGCTAGAATGCAATGGCGTGATCTCGGCTCACTGCAACCTCCGCCTCCCAGGTTCAAGTAATTCTCCTGCCTCAGCCCCTCGAGGAACTGGGATTACAGGCCACCACGGCCGGCTAATTTTTTTGTATTTTTAGTAGAGACGGCGTTTCACCGTGTTAGCCAGGATGGTCTCAATCTCCTGAACTCCTGATCCACCTGCCTCGGGTTCCCAAAGACCTGGGATTATAGGAGTGACCACCGTGCCTAGACTTTCCTCTGTCTTTCTTTCTTTTTCTTTTTCCAGCACTGGCACAACATGCACAGACTTCGAGGGCACAGGAGGACAAATGCTTAGGGTTCCATTCATATGAAATGCCCAGCACTGGCAAACCCATACAGACGGAAAGCAGCTCAGAGGTTTCCAGGGGCTCGGGGGAGGAGGGCACGTGGGGAGCGAGTGCGCCGCATTTGCACGGAGTCTTCTTTTGGAGCGATGGAAGTGTTTTGGAACTAGAGAGCTGTGATGATTGCAAAACATCGTGAGCAGAATGCCACTTAATTTGTACGCTTTAAGAAGGGCAGTTTTAACTTACGTGAATTTTACCTCAATAAAAAGGGGTGAATCCCCCACCAGGGACAAGCAGAAACAGCAGCCCACGCAGAGACACGACGGAGAGGCCAGGCTCTGGATCTGCCTACCGGGAGGGAGAAGGACACCCATGCCCCTGGGGCTGCTGTGAGGGAGGAGCGCTCAGCACAGGGCCCAGAAACGGGGCAAGTGAAATATTTGCTGCATTCATTACCATCCCCAGACCAGCAGGGCGGCCCATGCAGCTCAGGCTAGCAGCCCTGTCAAGGGAGGCCCCGGGACGACCCAGGCCACGTCTGTGGCCACAGCTCCTGCAGTGGCCAAGAGCAGAGCCAGAGTGGGGAGTCAGGTGGGTTCAGCCCTCCCTCCCTGGCTAGCTCATGTCTCCTCCCTGGGCCTCACCTACCTCTGGGAAGGGGATAGAGAC
>NW_020251527.1:0-1631 GCF_003255815.1 Theropithecus gelada | reverse complement strand
TGAAGAAACTCATTGGTAGCTTGATGGGGATGGCATTGAATCTATAAGGAAGTAAAGCACTCCTCAGCAAATGTACAAGAACAGAAATTATAACAAACTGTCTCTCAGACCACAGTGCAATCAAACTAGAACTCACGACTAAGAAACTCAATCAAAACCGCTCAACTACATGGAAACTGAACAACCTGCTCCTGAATGACTACTGGGTACATAACGAAATGAAGGCAGAAATAAAGATGTTCTTTGAAACCAATGAGAACAAAGATACAACATACCAGAATCTCTGGGACACATTTAAAGCAGTGTGTAGAGGGAAATTTATAGCACTAAATGCCCACAAGAGAAAGCAGGAAAGATCTAAAATTGACACTCTAACATCGCAATTAAAAGAACTAGAGAAGCAAGAGCAAACACATTCGAAAGCTAGCAGAAGGCTAGAAATAACTAAGATCAGAGCAGAACTGAAGGAGATAGAGACACAAAAAACCCTCCAAAAAATCAATGAATCCAGGAGTTGGTTTTTTGAAAAGATCAACAAAATTGACAGACCACTAGCAAGACTAATAAAGAAGAAAAGAGAGAAGAATCAAATCGACGCAATTAAAAATGAAAAAGGGGATATCACCACCGACCCCACAGAAATACAAACTACCATCAGAGAATACTATAAACACCTCTACGCAAATAAACTGGAAAATCTAGAAGAAATGGATAATTTCCTGGACACTTACACTCTTCCAAGACTAAACCAGGAAGAAGTTGAATCCCTGAATAGACCAATAGCAGGCTCTGAAATTGAGGCAATAATTAATAGCCTACCAACCAAAAAAAGTCCAGGACCAGATGGATTCACAGCTGAATTCTACCAGAGGTATAAGGAGGAGTTGGTACCATTCCTTCTGAAACTATTCCAATCAATAGAAAAAGAGGGAATCCTCCCTAACTCATTTTATGAGGCCAACATCATCCTGATACCAAAGCCTGGCAGAGACACAACAAAAAAAGAGAATTTTAGACCAATATCCCTGATGAACATTGATGCAAAAATCCTCAATAAAATACTGGCAAACCGGATTCAGCAACACATCAAAAAGCTTATCCACCATGATCAAGTGGGCTTCATCCCTGGGATGCAAGGCTGGTTCAACATTCGCAAATCAATAAACATAATCCAGCATATAAACAGAACCAATGACAAGAACCACATGATTATCTCAATAGATGCAGAAAAGGCTTTTGACAAAATTCAACAGCCCTTCATGCTAAAAACGCTCAATAAATTCGGTATTGATGGAATGTACCTCAAAATAATAAGAGCTATTTATGACAAACCCACAGCCAATATCATACTGAATGGGCAAAAACTGGAAAAATTCCCTTTGAAAACTGGCACAAGACAGGGATGCCCTCTCTCACCACTCCTATTCAACATAGTGTTGGAAGTTCTGGCTAGGGCAATCAGGCAAGAGAAAGAAATCAAGGGTATTCAGTTAGGAAAAGAAGAAGTCAAATTGTCCCTCTTTGCAGATGACATGATTGTATATTTAGAAAACCCCATTGTCTCAGCCCAAAATCTCCTTAAGCTGATAAGCAACTTCAGCAAAGTCTCAGGATACAAAATTAATGTGCAA
>NW_020251526.1:0-7929 GCF_003255815.1 Theropithecus gelada | reverse complement strand
AGGCTGGAGTGCAGTGACCGGATCTCAGCTCACTGCAAGCTCCGCCTCCCGGGTTCACGCCATTCTCCTGCCTCCGCCTCCCGAGTAACTGGGACTACAGGCGCCCGCCACCTCGCCCGGCTAGTTTTTTGTATTTTTTAGTAGAGACGGGGTTTCACCGCGTTAGCCAGGATGGTCTCGATCTCCTGACCTCGTGATCCACCCGTCTCGGCCTCCCAAAGTGCTGGGATTACAGGCTTGAGCCACCGCGCCCGGCCCCGACTACTTTTTTAGTGTTTTATTAGAGACTGGATTTCACCACGTTGCTCAGCTCAGGCACTCTGCCTGCCTCGGCCTCCCAAAGTGGTAGGATTACAGACGTGAGCCACAGCGCCCCGCCCCCTTTTCCTTTTGAGTGTATCAAAATGACTGTTTTTTTGCTTATATACCCAGACTGGGAAAAGTGTGTCAGTGTACCACAAAGATTTACAGAGGGTCGGGCGCTGTGTCTCATGCCTGTGATCCCACCACTCTGGGAGGCCAAGGCAGAAGGATAGCTTGAACCCAGAAGTTTGAGACCAGCCTGGGCAACATAGTAAGACCACATCTCTACCAGAAATACAAAAATTAGCTGCGCATGATGGCATGCACCTGTGGTCCCAGCTACTTGAAAGGCTGAGGTGGGAGGAGCGTTTGAGCCCAGGAGGTTGAGGCTGCAGTGAGCCATGATCGCACCACTGCACGCCAGCCCGGGTGATAGAGTGAGACCTTGTCTCAAACAGACAGCAGGAAAAAAAAAAAAAAACAACCTTCCTTCCAGACACAGTAGTTCCTTATTTTTTTTCATGGTTGTACCAATTTATGATTCTTTCCTTTTTTTTTTTTTTTTTTTTTCCTGTCGCCAGGCAAGCTCCGCCTCCCAGGTTCACGCCATTCTCCTGCCTCGGCCTCCCTGAGTAGCTGGGACTACAGGCACGCACCACCATGCCCGGCTAATTTTTTGGGGATTTTTAGTAGAGATGGGGTTTCACCGTGTTAGCCAGGATGGTCTTGATCTCCTGACCTCGTGATCCGCCCGCCTCGGCCTCCCAAAGTGCTGGGATTACAGACATGAGCCACCGCGCCTGGACTTTTATTCCTTCTTTAACAAAAAAAGGTCTTAGAGGCTGGGTGCAGTAGCTCACGCCTGAAATCCCAGCATTTTGGGAGGCCAAGGTGGGCGGATCACTTGAGGTCAGGAGTTTGAGACCAGCCTGGCCAACATGGTGAAACCCTGTCTCCTAACAAAAATAACAAAAATCAGCCGGGCATGGTGGCGCACACCTGTAATCCCAGCTACTTGGGAGGCTGTGGCAGGAGAATTGCTTGAGCCCGGGAGGCAGAGCTTGCAGTGGGCCGAGATGGCACCACTGCACTCCAGCCTGGACAACAGAGCGAGACTCCATCTCCAGGAAAAAAAAAGATCTGGCTATCCATACTGTTTTGCAACTTACTTTTTGCACTTATTGGATACTGGGTGTCCTTCCGCATCAGGGCCTGTGTCTCATTCTTCTTAAAACTGTGTGGCTGGGCTGTCCTGGATTACGCGAGGAGAAGTCTCCTCTGGATTGACAGGCTTTGGCTCAAGTTAAAGGCTTTTCTTTCTAGCCAGATGGGCTTGGGAATGATTCTGCAGGAAGTGTGTGTTCCCTGATCTGGCCTGCAGCCGGTGCTGGAATCCTTTTTTTTTTTTTTTTTTGATCGGAGTCTCGCTCTGTCGCCCAGGCTGGAAGTGCAGGGAGTGCAGTGGCTCGATCTCGGCTCATTGAAAGCCCCGCCTCCCGGCCGGGCGCGATAACTCAAGCCTGTAATCCCAGCACTTTGGGAGGCTGAGATGGGTGGATCACGAGGTCAGGAGATCGAGACCATCCTGGCGAACACGGTGAAACCCCGTCTCTACTAAAAAATACAAAAAACTAGCCGGGCGAGATGGCGGGCGCCTGTAATCCCAGTTACTTGGGAGGCTGAGGCAGGAGAATGGCGTAAACCCGGGAGGCGGAGCTTGCAGTGAGCTGAGATCCGGCCACTGTACTCCAGCCTGGGCGACTCCGTCTCAAAAAAAAAAAAAAAAAAAAGAAAGCTCCACTTCCCGAGTTCACACCATTCTCCTGCCTCAGCCTCCCGAGTAGCTGGGACTATAGGTACCCGCCACCATGCCCAGCTAATTTTTTGTATTTTTATTAGAGACAGGGTTTCACCATGTTAGCCAGGCTGGTCTCGAACTCCTGACCTCTGGTGATCCACCCACCTCGGCCTCCCAAAGTGCTGGGATGACAGGCCTGTGCCACCGCGCCTGGCCTAGAGTCTTGGTTGTAGGGTTACTTACTACAGGAGTCAATTTCACATAGGTTTCTCTCCCTTTTCTTCCCCACAAGTCCTGGGTTTTTTCTCTTAGGTCTTCTGGTTTTAATGCAGAGCTTATATTTAGCTTATTAGTTTTAAAAGTGTGTTAAAATAATGCACATATTTTTATCATTGCTATGTTTAATGTCACATTTCATTGACCATAGGTCCCACAGGAAAGGAGGAAGTTGTTACTGACTTCCTGTGTAGGGCTGGGGCCAGGGTCTCCCCCTGGGCACTGAGTCATTCTCTGGGGTGGAGTGTCCTGGGCACTGCAGGGTGCTGAGCAGCGTCCCTGGCCTCCACCCACTCCATGCCAGGAACTCCCCCAAAACCTGACAATCACAGATGTCCCCAGACATCACCCAGCCTTGAAGGGCAGAATCCTCACTGTTTTCAGGCCTGTGGGAGTAGGGGGCAGGGTGGTCTGGCCCTGACTCTGCCCCCCAACACCCTCTGGGCCATGAGGCAAATGGGAGAAAAAAGGAAATGGTCGGGGGTGTGAACCACTCAAAGCATGGACAATTCCCACAGGGGACAAAGGGATGGGCTGAGCTGGGACACCTGGGCAGGGAGTCGCACCCTAAGTGCCCTGGAGAATCAAGACAGCCTGAGTCACCAGGCCAGCTCTCCTGGGCTGCAGATGCTGGTTTCAGAAGCGCTCAGCAGCTGAGGATCTCTGAGGATGCGGACTTGGCTGGGCTAAGATGAGTCGGGTGTCGGGGGCCCCAGAATCCCCTCAGAGTCCCCTCAGTGGAGTCCCTTGTAGATTACATCAGAGGGGAAGCTGCCAATCTCACTGAGGTCTTGCCCCAGGGCAGTTTTGCCCCCAGGGAACTTGGAAATGGTGGGGGGGTGCGTTTGTGTTTGTCACAACTAGAGGAGGGGGTGCCCCCGGCATGGCGTGGATGGAGGCCGGGAACATTGCTCAGCACCTGCAGTGCCCAGGACAAACTCACCCCAGAGAAGGATCCAGCCCTGAATGCCAAGTGGGGGACTGCGTTAGTTATGTGGAAAAAGAAAATCAAGTCTGCTCCCTCGTCACACCAGACACCAGAATAAACTCCCAATATGGCAGACAGTACAAACCAGGGGACCCCAGCTCCTGGGATTCTCCTCCTCTCCCCATCATCATTCAGGGTGTGGATTTCAATGTGTGTAGCCTCCTGGGACCTCAGCAGAGCAGAGGATCATGGGCCACAGAGTCTCTTGGGGGTCCGTGGAATCCCCTAACCCAAGGGGTGTCAATGGAGGGTGATTCTGCCCCCAGGGGACACTGGGCCAAGTCTGGGACATTTGTGTTTTTCTCATGACTGGGGGTGCTCCTGGCATGGAGTGGGTGGAGGCCAGGGAAGCTGCTCAGCACCCTGCAGTGCCCAGGATGGCCCCTCCCCAGAGAGTGACCCACGCTGACGTCCACAGTGCAGAGACGCTGCCCTAGTGGCAGACACACCAGATTCAGAATTGAAGGATCTGAGTTCAAGCCCAGACTCATACCTTTCACCTCGCACCCTCAGGCGAGGCAGCTGGCCTCAGCTTCTGGACGTGCAGCATGGGTGAGCCCCTCCCGCCAGCCAGGGAATGATGAGTTTCACAAGAGCAGGTCCCCCAGGGCCCCAGCAGATGCCAGGCCTGTTACTAATAACAGCAAAGGTCCATGATCACTTAGCAGGAATGAGAGCGTCCACTTTCTACCCGCCCTGCCAGCCTCACAGGGCTGTGGCATGAACCCCCGTAGGGTTAGTTTATGAGTGCGTAGGGAAGTGCTCCCCGGAAAGCAGGAGAAACACGGGTGGGCAGATACATGTTTGCACCTCTGACAACCCAGTCACTGTGTACTAACTAGTGATGCGGTTGGCAATTTGTAAAAAGTACTCATTAAAGAGGGAGACAAGGGCCGGGCGCTGTGGCTCAAGCCTGTAATCCCAGCACTTTGGGAGGCCGAGACAGGTGGATCACGAGGTCAGGAGATCGAGACCATCCTGGCGAACACGGTGAAACCCCGTCTCTACTAAAAAATACAAAAAACTAGCCAGGCGAGGTGGCGGGCGCCTGTAGTCCCAGCTACTCGGGAGGCTGAGGCAGGAGAATGGCATAAACCCGGGAGGCGGAGCTTGTAGTGAGCTGAGATCCGGCCACTGCACCCCAGCCTGGGCGACAGAGCGAGACTCCGTCTCAAAAAAAAAAAAGAGGGAGACAGCCAGGCTCAGTGGCTCACATCTATAATCCCAGCACTTTGGGAGGCCAAGGTGGAAGGACCACTTGAGGTCAGGAGTTTAAGACCAGCCTGCACAACATAGTAAGACCCCCGTCTCTACAAAAATACAGAAATTGCTGGGCGCGGTGGCTCACGCCTGTAATCCCGCTGAGGTGGGCAGATCACGAAGTCAGGAGTTCGAGACCAGCCTGGCCAACACGGTGAAACCCCGTCTCTACTAAAAATACAAAAAAAAATTAGCTGGGTGTGGTGGTGGGCGCCTGTAGTCCCAGCTTACTCAGGAGGCTGAGGCAGAAGAATCCTTGAACCCGGGAGGCAGAGGTTGCAGTGAGCCAAGATCGTGCCACTGCACTCCAGCCTGGGCAACAGAGCGAGACTCCATCTCAAAAAAGAAAAAAGAAAAAAAAAAATACAAAAATTAGCCAGGCCCACACCAGTAGTCCCAGCTACTCAGGAGACTGAGGTGGGAGGATTGCCTGAGCCCCGGAGGTTGAGGCTAGAGTGGGCTATGATTGTGCCACTGCACTCCAGCCTGGGTGACAGAGCAAGACTTTGTCTCAAAAAATAAATAAATAAAGCAAACAAGAACAGTCAGGTCCCTGGCTCTGCCAGTCGCAGGACAAGCTGTGGACATTCAAGGCGGATTGTCCTCTGGGGTGGGGTGTCCTGGGCCCTGCAGGGCACTGGGCAGCATCCCTGGCCACCACCCACTCTGTGCCAGGAGCATCCCCCAGTTATGACAACCACAAATACCCCCAGACATCACCCAGTATCCCCCGGGGTGCAGAATCACCCCCCAGGTGAGACCCCCGCTGCAGCTGGGTGTGGCTGAGAGCTCTTCACAGTGGCCATGAGGAGGGAGACTGGGGTGGGCCCCTGGGTGTGGCTGAGAGCTCTTCACAGTGGCCACGAGGAGGCGAGACGGGTGGGCCCCTGGCTCCCACTGGGCGGGCTCAGAGCATGGCTCCTGCCTCCCCGTTCAGACTGAAGCCATCCAGGAGGCCAAGAAGGCGGTGCAAAGTTGGTGGTGCCCAGTCAAGCCCAGACCCTGTGGCCCCGGCAGTAAAAGTTCCGTGAAAGGAGTGTGGCCCTGGGTTTGGACTGGAGCTTGGGGCGTTCCTCCATGTGGCTTCCTCTTTCTGACACTTGGGCTCTTGTTTCTTGAAACCTTGGGCTGGGTCCTCTGAAGCAGGCACCACAGGTGTCCGTGACATCTCATCACTGTAACTGTCCCCTAGGTGACATGATCTTAGCTTTGTTTTGAGACAGGGTCTCACTGTGTCCCCCAGGCTGCAGTGCAGTGGCACAATCATGGCTCACTGCAGCCTCAACCTCCTGGGCTAAGGCGATCCTCCCACCTCAGCCTCCCAAGTAGCTGGGACTATACAGGCACATCCACCATGCCTGGCTAATTTCTAAATATTTTTTGCAGAGACGGGGTCTCGTTATGTTGCCCAGGCTGGTCTTGAGCTCCTGGCCTCAAGCAGTCCTCCTGCCTTGGCCTCCCAAAGTGCTGCGATTGCGGGCGTGAGCCATTGCACCTGGACAGGATTTCTTTTAGGGCTGATGGAGGTGTTCTGGAATTAGATAAATGTAGTGGTTGCGCAACTCCAAACATGCCAGGAGTCACGTAACTGTACTCCTGAACTGTAACTGAAAAGGTTAAAATGTGTGGTATGTGAGTCAAATGTCAATCTAAAAACAGAAGAAAAGATGATCAGGAGAATTAGGACAGTATGCTAACCCCTTGATAACACCTGGCGCGGAGTGGCCTGGACAGGCCTTACTTCCTGCCTGCCTGCTTTCCCACAAGAGAAGTCAGAGATGCAGTAGGTACAGTGGCTCACACCTGTAATCCCTGCATTTTGGGAGGCTGAGATGGGAGGATTGCTTGACTCCAGAAGCTCGAGACCAGCCTGGGCAAAATAGCAACACCCCATCTCTACAAAAGTACAAAAATTATTCAGGTGTGGTGTTGTGTGCCTGTGGTCCCACCTACTCGAGAGGCTGAGGTGGGAGGATCACTTGAGCCTGGGAGGTCAAGGCTGCAGTGAGCTATAGTTGTGCTACTGCACTCCAGCCTGGGCAACAGAGCAAGACCCTGTCTCTAAAACACAAAAATGTAAACCAGACAGAAACACAAAACACTGACAGGATGCACGCCTGGGTGACGAGGGAAGACGCGGCCACCCTCCAGCAGGAGTGAGGGTGGCCTTCCAGCACCAGGAGCAGTTGCAGCGTTTAAAAGTAAATACTCAGGCCGGGCACACTGGCTTACGCCTGTAATCCCAGCACTTTGAGAGGCTGAGGCTAGAGGATCACTGGAGGTCAGGAGTTCGAGACCAGCGTGCTCAACATGGTGAAACCCCATCTCTACTAAAAATACAAAAATTAGCTGGAAATCGTTTGAACCGTGGAGGTGGAGGTTGCAGTGAGCCAAGATTGTGCCACTGCACTCCAGCCTGGGCTACAGAGCAAGACTCCATCTCAAAAATAAAAGTGGCTGAGTGCGGTGGTTCACGCGTGTAATCCCAGCACTTTGGGAGGCCGAGGTGGGTGGATCACCTGAGGTCAGGAGTTCGAGACCAGCCTGGCCAACATGGTGAAACCCAGTTTCTACTAAAAACACAAAAATTAGCCAGGTGTGGTGGCGCGCGCCTGTTATCCCAGCTACTCAGGAGGCTGACGCAGGATAATCGCTTGAACCTGGGAGGTGGAGCTTGCGGTGAGCCGAGATTGCACCGCTGCACTCCAGCCTAGGCAACAAGAGTGACACTTCGCCTCAAAAAAATAAAAATAAAAATAAAAAGTAAATAAAAATAAACACTCAGAGCCCGGGTGTGGTGGCTCACACCTGTAATCTCAACACTTTGGAAGTCCAAGGCGGATGGATCACTTGAGGTCAGGAGTTCAAGTCCAGCCTGGTGGCCGGGCACAGTGGCTCACGCCTGTAATCCCAGCACTTTGGAAGGCTGAGGTGGGCGGATCACAAGGTCAGGAGATCGAGACCATCCTGGCTAACTCAGTGAAACCCCGTCTCTACTAAAAATACAAAAAATTAGCCGGGCATGAGGGCGGGCGCCTGTAGTCCCAGCTACTAGGTAGGCTGAGGCAGGAGAATGGCGTGAACCCGGGAGGCGGAGCTTGCAGTGAGCTGAGATGGCACCACTGCACTCCAGCCTGGGCGACAGAGCGAGACTCCGTCTCAAAAAAGTAACAGTAAGGCCGGGCGCGGTGGCTCAAGCCTGTAATCCCAGCACTTTGGGAGGCCGAGACGGGCGGATCACGAGGTCAGGAGATCGAGACCATCCTGGCTAACACGGTGAAACCCCGTCTCTACTAAAAAATAC